>NC_074714.1:32650650-32950650 GCF_947242115.1 Biomphalaria glabrata
TCTTACAACGTTTTCAGTTCATTATTTCCTAGAGTCTTCTTACAACGTTTTCAGTTCATTATTTCCTAGAGTCTTCTTACAACGTTTTCAGTTCATTATTTCCTAGAGTCTTCTTACAACGTTTTCAGTTCATTATTTCCTAGAGTCTTCTTACAACGTTTTCAGTTCATTATTTCCTAGAGTCTTCTTACAACGTTTTCAGTTCATTATTTCCTAGAGTCTTCTTACAACGTTTTCAATTCATTATTTCCTAGAGTCTTCTTACAACGTTTTCAGTTCATTTTTTCCTAGAGTCTTCTTACAACGTTTTCAGTTCATTATTTCCTAGAGTCTTCTTACAACGTTTTCAGTTCATTATTTCCTAGAGTCTTCTTACAACGTTTTCAGTTCATTATTTCCTAGAGTCTTCTTACAACGTTTTCAGTTCATTATTTCCTAGAGTCTTCTTACAACGTTTTCAGTTCATTATTTCCTAGAGTCTTCTTACAACGTTTTCAGTTCATCATTTCCTAGAGTCTTCTTACAACGTTTTCAGTTCATTATTTCCTAGAGTCTTCTTACAACGTTTTCAGTTCATTATTTCCTAGAGTCTTCTTACAACGTTTTCAGTTCATTATTTCCTAGAGTCTTCTTACAACGTTTTTCAGTTCATTATTTCCTAGAGTCTTCTTACAACGTTTTCAGTTCATTATTTCCTAAAGTCTTCTTACAACGTTTTCAGTTCATTATTTCCTAGAGTCTTCTTACAACGTTTTCAGTTCATTATTTCCTAGAGTCTTCTTACAACGTTTTCAGTTCATTATTTCCTAGAGTCTTCTTACAACGTTTTCAGTTCATTATTTCCTAGCGTCTTCTTACAACGTTTTCAGTTCATTATTTCCTAGAGTCTTCTTACAACGTTTTCAGTTCATTATTTCCTAGAGTCTTCTTACAACGTTTTCAGTTCATTATTTCCTAGAGTCTTCTTACAACGTTTTCAGTTCATTATTTCCTAGAGTCTTCTTACAACGTTTTCAGTTCATTATTTCCTAGAGTCTTCTTACAACGTTTTCAGTTCATTATTTCCTAGAGTCTTCTTACAACGTTTTCAGTTCATTATTTCCTAGAGTCTTCTTACAACGTTTTCAGTTCATTATTTCCTAGAGTCTTCTTACAACGTTTTCAGTTCATTATTTCCTAGCGTCTTCTTACAACGTTTTCAGTTCATTATTTCCTAGAGTCTTCTTACAACGTTTTCAGTTCATTATTTCCTAGAGTCTTCTTACAACGTTTTCAGTTCATTATTTCCTAGAGTCTTCTTACAACGTTTTCAGTTCATTATTTCCTAGAGTCTTCTTACAACGTTTTCAGTTCATTATTTCCTAGAGTCTTCTTACAACGTTTTCAGTTCATTATTTCCTAGAGTCTTCTTACAACGTTTTCAGTTCATTATTTCCTAGAGTCTTCTTACAACGTTTTCAGTTCATTATTTCCTAGAGTCTTCTTACAACGTTTTCAGTTCATTATTTCCTAGAGTCTTCTTACAACGTTTTCAGTTCATTATTTCCTAGAGTCTTCTTACGACGTTTCTTGTCTCCAACGTATGCACTGAGCTTCACACTTGTACAGTAACCCATATACAACCATATATAACCATATACAACCATATCATATACAACCATATATAATCGTATACAACCATATATAACCATATACAACCATATATAACCATATACAACCATATATAACCATATATAACCATATATAACCATATACAACCATATATAACCATATATAACCATATATAACCGTATATAACCATATATAACCTATATATAACCATATATAAACATATACAACCATATACAACTAGATTGAGATGATGGCGTTCTACATGGTGCTTTTAATTTCTTCTGTTCATCTGCGCCGGGGAGCTCACAGCTGACAAAAGTTGAGTGTTTACTGTCTCTCCACTAACTCTAGAAAGAACCTATTCTAGGGTACAAAAAATGTCCGAAATGATGAAGGGTCAAAATGTAATGAAGACTAATTACGTGTGTACACACACACACATACACTCACTCACACACATACACAAATACACACATACATAAATATGTGGAGAGGGGGGAAGAAAATTTTCACAACCCCTCCCCCCGAAAAAAATCCAGGCTACGCCCACGATTAGAATATTTGTCTGCATGGCTTTCTGTTCATCTGCATGGCTGAATAACATCTTTAGAATCATTATATTCCTTTAAACGCAGGACTTTTTAAACTGTAGAAAGAAGAAAAAGAAGTTAATTATAAGTTATAAGCTCAACAAACTTCGAAATGATAAACAAAATCTGTATAAGAATATAACATTTCCAGACTGATGGCTTTCGATCTTCTGATATTAAAATCAGACCAGGCATTTAAGCTCTAAGAGGCATCTCAACTCTAACAGGCACCCATCTTAGCCCCAGGCAATAGGAGCAGTTAGAAGTGTACTTGACATCTTGTATCAAGTAAAAAAGTTGATGAGAAATGTGGTTATTTTATAATACTCAATCTTGTGTCTGAATAGTTGAGCTACAGACTCTATCAGTCTATCATACAAATAAATTACATGTTTTATATTTGGCGTACGATTAGGTGAGTGACATAATCTCTCAGTATATCTTAGAAATAAATAACATGCTTGATATTTGACATTGGGTTTGGGTTTTCTAAGCTAAACACCATGAGTTAGGCCTACGTGTGACAATGCTAATATTGGGTCTTTAGATCAGTTAGGTTCAGTTGTGCACTCTTGGCAAAGATGTCTACAAAGAAAAGATTTCTCTCTCAATCAATGGTACCGAGCTAAAAATGGAAGCCAAGCCAAAATACCTGGGAGTCACCCTGGACCCAAAAATGGGTTTGTCCGACCATGTGAGACTGGTACGAGAACAAGCCTCGGAGAGCCTTAAGGTAGTCAAACGATTAGCCACGACCAAGTGGGGGACCAAAGCGAACGTGTTACGGGCCCTCTACATTGGAGCGGTAAGGTCGAGAATGGAGTACTCGTCTCTTGCACAAGTCTACGCCTCACAAACGTCTCTAGCGGGGCTGGACTCAGTGCAGAACCAAGCAATTAGACTCAGTTGTGGTGCATTTCGTACGACGCCAACTGCGGCATGTGAGGTCATGACAAATCTCCCACCACTGAGACTACGAAGGGAGCGAGCCGTTATGATCGCTTATGAAAAATTCAAACGGCTAGAAGAAGACTGCCCAGTCAGGAGTCTGGTCGACAATTGGCAGGGCGGAAATCGGCTGAAACGGAACTCTTTCATGCACTCATTGCGGGAATTGTCCAAAGAAGTCGATTTACCCCAGAACAGAGCAGCTCTCGCTCTGCATGGGGCTTCTTCTCCGGCGAATGCTCCTGGAAACCCGGAGGTGAGGAAATCGTTGATTGACCCAGAAGTTAACAAGAAATGCACAAAAACTGTCCTACGAAACACAGCCAGGAAAACTATCGCCCAGTACCCAGCTGACTCCATTAAGGTGTACACAGATGGTTCCACGAGAGAGAACCTTGGACAAAAAACCTCTGGGTATGGTGTGGTGGTTCGATTCCCTGGCTCGACCGAAAACGATGAGATTCTAGGTTCGTGTTCTGGCAGGAGCAATTACGTAGCAGAAATGGTAGAAATTCAAAATGCAGTAGAGTACATTGAAGAACGACTTAACGAGAAAACAGCACAACCCAATCCTATTGTGCTATATACAGACTCTCTGTCGAGCCTACAAGCCATTGAAAGCTCAGCCGATACGCTCCCGGAACCACTGGCAAAAACATTGGCGTGCGTGGGACGCCTCCAAGAAAAACACGAAATTCGGACGACATTCCAATACGTACCTGGACCTGCGGGGGTCGAAGGTAACACGAAGGCTGACTTATTAGCCAAGCTCGGCACAAAGCTGGAGCCTGTGGACGAGCCACAGACTTTTGAACAGGCGCGTGCGATAGTGGACGAATGGGCAAGAGATAAATGGTGTAAAAGCTGGGAAAATGGTAACACGGGAAGGGAAGTCTGGCAAAACTTAAAAGGGCCCTCAAAATCGGACGAATGGTGGCAGCTGAATAGGGAAGAACAGGTGACAATCGCTAGGTACAGAACGGGACACTGTCCAATCGGTGCCTATTTTGCTAAATTTAAACCAAACTTAGATTCTCGCTGCAGGCATTGTCAGGACGACGTCGAAACAGTAAACCACATCCTTTACGAGTGCGCAACACTACACCCCAAACATGGCCATTTGAGTGAAACAAAAGCTGGTTTGCATGAAGAGCTGGCTCTGTACAGAGACAGAGAAACTCTGAGAAGAACTGCCGCTTTCCTTGTCCTTGTTATCAGAGAATAGAGTTCTCAACACGGTGCCCTAGTGCGATGAGACTTACACGGTTCAGTAGTGACTCTGGAACTGGGAAAAAAGTCAAGTGGTAATTTAAGATCCCTAATCCTTAAATATATTTTCCTAGGCTACTAATTATAGCCTCGGGGTATATACTGTACTGACACACAAATTGTTGACCCGGGTCGCTTTAAAACAATATTTTTTAGAGCTTATTTACAAAAAGAAAAGATCGTAAATACATAACTAAAGGCCGGATGCTCATATGTCAACAAAAGAAATGAAAAGAAAGAACAATTGAAAATAGTAGGACAGTTACAGGTCATGGAAATAAATCCAGTGGCACAGTGACACTACACTAGCTTATCCTACAGATCAACAATAACGCTCTCCATTCTGAGATACATTCAAATCTTTTCTGATCATATGTAGAAAACTAAGCCATGTAGCTGAAAATGACTCTCTCACTGAATAATTCTTGAAACTAATTAGATGTATCTTTAAATAAACCAACTTATAGTAATTTACATGATAAAAATGTATTTCCTATCCGACAAAAGAAAAAATTAAAAATACCACATTTCCAATACTGTGGCACACTTCTCTTGAGTATCACAAAACAAGAACACATTTCCAATATCATAGCCTGAGTCAAACACACAAAAATATCAACACAGGTCATTAAATCAAAATAATGTCAACCGATCTAGTGGCCATTGAACATCAGAGACTTAAAAAATGTACTAACTCTTTTTGACACTAAAAGTAACAAGAATTATTACACCTTTTGTCACACTACGTTACAGCTAGGATAACTAATTAATTAGCGTACATTTTGCCCATTTTACGTTGCGACTGATGGATTTTTAGGAGTGTCATGTAATGTGTCTTAGTAATTAATCAGGCGATTCTAAACATTCAATAAAAAACGGTGCTTCTTTAAAAAAAAATGTCATTAAAATATGTGGAAAATATTTGTACATTCGAACTCATGGTGTAGCATCCTCAAGCCGACATACTAACCACTTTTTTAGTGAAGTGCTTATGACTATAGAAGATTGTTCAGCTGTGTATTTCTTTATTTCAAATCTACTTTAAAGCGTCGACCCATAAAGGGGACTAATTCAACTTATAAAACCACTTCAGTCAAGTACAATTTCTTTCACTTGTTCCAGATAACAAACGCAATAATTAATTACCAATAGTTAATTAACTAATATTTTTTTGTATTGATTCTTGTGCCGTCGTGTAAAAGAAATAATTGGACAACATGTCAGCTTGATCCGAGATTAGGTGTGGGAGAAATAACATGTACACCTTTTTTTTACCATAAAGACAGAGTTGAGATAAGCTTTGTAAAAATAGAAGGTTTTAATTGCAATGTCCCTGATGACACCTCATTGTTAAAAAAATGAGGACAGTTTTACTTAGCTCTAATTAGATCTCGCGTTACCACGCTTAGATGCCAAGAGAGAGGCGCCGATTAAAACTTAGTTCAAGGCTACAGCAGAGAAATATAATTTACATGGTTAAATTAAAAAACAGCAGGGTATTGATATGTCACGGTTCTTTATTCTAAGGAAAGATATAAAAGGAGGAAGGGCAGCTTGGGACGAGAGAGAGAGCTAGAAAGTTAGACTTAGAAGTCGCTAGTTTAAAAGTAAACTCATTTTATTGATCATTTTTATTGAATCCTGTATCTGCTTTATATCTTTGTACATACATTTATTGTTTCAAGGTCAAGTTAAAAATAATTATAACTCTAGAAAAAAAATATCAACACTTTGTTACGTCATTGATTATTAAAGTGTTTGAACCATAGTTACGGCACCTCCGAACCTGCATATGTCCCAAGTTTATATCATAAAGATCATCAAATGAAACAAACATAATAAACCCGTGACATTAATAGTCTATTGTTTATATACAATGGTTACAGAACGACCTAATTCTCTACATTATTGTGATTATTTAATACATAGCAGGTTCATTTTTTTTTTTGTATTGATTAATGTCGTTGTCATCGACAATTATTAATTATGTGGAATGAACTCCATCTGGGAGTTGGAAGTTAGAGAAATAACGTATACAATATTGTAACCAGCTAGAGGAACTGAGTATAAGTTTGGTTAACAAGAAAAGATAACTCATAATTTAAGACTATTATATGGCTGTGTGAAGCGTCTAGTGTGGTAGCTTGACTTGTTGCCACCGCTGGCTAGCATCTGTGAAAGGGGAGCAATTTTGTAAGTCTCTCTTGCCAGTACATAGCCTCTCCACAGCAAGTCCTATGCAGTACCTCCTCGTGGTGGCAGATGGAAACTGAGGCTGCGAAGCGTCAGGCTAAACTGCAAGGGTCTCGGAGGAGGTTTGGCCCCAAGATGTGAGGCAGGCATGGCCCGTCGGCGTGCGGACACGCCCTGTTGCCCACAAACCAAACCCTTAGCTCTAGGTCAATAGCCGCACTGCCTTGTGTGTGTGTCCCTGTAAGGTCTAAGGCTAAGGGAGTAAACCCTAACAGAAAATTCGGTCCTGGAGCCCCGTAGGCGGGGGGACAGTAGTAAGATTACTGCTCTCTGGCAAACTCCTGCAGCCACCTGTCCCCAAATTGTGATGGCTCGCCATCCCTTTGGACCCGGTCAGTATGGAAGAGAGGCGTGTGCTGACGTGTGGGCAGCCCAGCACTCGCAAATTTACCGCCCAGGCTTTCCCCCAGCAATGGAGAGGTCACTCCATCTCTGACAGTAATGTCTTTGAAAAAAACACGGAGAGTGGTAGTTACCGGTGATAAGTTCCTAGCCGATTGGCGTAAGCTGGAACGCCAGGGACCACTCTTGACGGTAGGAGGGGCTTTTTAGCCTCACTGGATAGCTACTGCCTGCCTTAAGCCGAGCAGCCATCGGACAATAAAGTGCTATCCCGCCACAGCTTGCCGCACCACTGGGTGCTTGGTGCTAAGACAAAATCAAAAAGCAAGCTGCTCACCCCCACCTGCAAATAAAATAAAAAGAAAACCCTCAACATTAATGCGTTTAGCAAGCTGGAACATACGGACAATGTGTCCTGGCTTCAATACTGACCCTGAACTCGTCACCGACATGCGACAAACAGCTATCATCGACAGAGAACTCAGCAGACTAAACATTGATGTGGCCTGCCTGCAAGAAACTAGACTGGCAGACAGTGGATCTCTTACAGAAAGCAACTATACATTCTACTGGCAAGGAAAAACAGAACAAAGCCCTAGAATACAAGGCGTCGACTTCGCAATAAGAAACAGTCTCGTCCCCTGCATTGCAATGTTTCCCATTGGCAATGAAAGAGTAGCACACATGAAATTTGCATCACCGCAAGGCAAAGTTAATATAATCTGTGCTTACTCACCAACCCTTGCTGCACCAGAAGAGGACAAAGACAGGTTCTTTCAAGCTCTAGAGGATGTAATTAAAAGTATTCCAAAATCCGAGCACCTCTATATAAATGGAGACTTTAATGCCCGTGTTGGTGATGGAAATGATGCATGGCCAAAATGCTTGGGACCTCATGGTGTTGGCAAAATAAATGACAATGGCCAAAGGCTACTCGAGTTCTGTAGCTCTCATGAACTGTGTATAACAAATACATTATTCTCTGGCAAGGAACGCCATAAAGTCTCTTGGCAGCACCCACGCTCGAAAAGGTGGCACCAGCTTGACCTCTGCATCACCCGAAGGATGGATCTGAAAAGTGTCATCCACACCCGTTCATACCACAGTGCGGAATGCAACTCAGACCATTCACTAGTGCTAAGCAAAATCAAGCTAATTCTCAAGAAGGCTTACACTTCCACTCAACCCAGAACTAGGCGAATTAACGTCAACCATGTAGGTGACCCAGAGAAGTGTGCACTCTTTGGCGAGCTCCTGAACAGTTCAATCCCCTCGTTAAGTGATGAAGAAGACATCTCTATCAGATGGGAGAAATTAAGAGACGTAATCTACAGTTCGGCAATCACCGCCTTTGGGCCTCAAAAACACAAAAGTGTAGACTGGTTTGAGGCGAATCTAGCACATATGGAACCTTGCATCGAGAAAAAGCGATCTGCACACCTCGCTCACAAGACAAAGCCTAGTCCAAAATCTTTGGAGGCCTTCAAAAGTGCTAATAAAGAGGCGAAAGAAATGGCTAGAAAATGTGCTAACACTTTTGGAGGGATACCTGCAACAGAATCCAAGACAGTCTCCACTCAGGAAATAGCAAAGCTTTATTTGATGGCATTAAAGCGGCCCTGGGTCCAACAGTGTCTAAGCCTGCCCCCCTTCTATCCAAATCAGGAGAAAAAATTACAGATCAAGCCAAGCAGCTAGAACGATGGACAGAACACTACCTCGAAGTCTATGCCACACAGAATACAGTAGACGATGTCGCCCTGGCTTCTCTACCAGATCTTCCAGTACTGGAATGCCTAGATGAGCTTCCGAGCCTTAGTGACCTCAAAAAAGCAATTAACTGCTTAAAAAATAGAAAATCTCCTGGGAGTGATGGTATCCCAGTGGAAGTAGTGAAAGTCAACGAATCACTCCTGCTCCTCTGCCGCTGTTGGGAAACAGGTCATGTCCCACAAGACATGCGTGACGCAACTATAGTCACAATATACAAGAACAAAGGGGATCGGAGTGACTGCAACAACTATAGAGGTATCTCTCTCCTCAGTATAGTGGGCAAAATCTTTGCTAGAGTGGCACTATCCAGGCTGCAGGTGATAGCTTCTAGAGTCTACCCAGAGTCTCAGTGTGGATTCGGGAGTGGTAGATCCTCTATAGACATGATATCTTCTCTACGACTACTGCAGGAGAAATTCAGAGAGAGAGACCCCTTTACATTGTTTTTGTTGATCTGACTAAAGCTTTTGACATGGTCAGCAGAAGTGGCCTTTTCAAACTCCTGAGGAAAATAGGCTGCCCTCCCAAACTACTGAAGTTAATTGAGTGTTTTCACGAGGAAACTAAATGTACTGTCAAATTCAATGGAGCCCAATCAGCACCTTTTGAGGTTTGCAGTGGTGTCAAGCAGGTATGTGTGCTCGCACCTACTCTGTTTGGCATATTCTTCTCCTGTCTACTGCATTATGCGTACAGCGACATAAACGAAGGTGTGTTTCTCCATACAAGATCCTCTGGAAAACTATTTAATATATCAAGGCTGCGGGCAAAAACCAAGGTTAGGAAGCTACTCGTCAGGGAACTCCTGTATGCTGATGATGCAGCTATTGTGGCTGACTCTGATATTCAGCTACAGTCCATGGTTGACAAACTATCTGCTGCTTGCCAGAAGTTCGGCTTAAACATCAGCCAAAGCAAGACTAAGATACTTGTCCAAAACACAAACACTGCACCTCAAGTAAGCATTAATGGCCAACCACTAGAAATTGTTGATCACTTTTGTTACCTTGGCTCCATCATATCCAACAACACTCTACTGGATAAAGACATAAACAACAGGATAGCCAAGGCAATGGCCACCATGTCACGGTTGCAGAAAAGAGTCTGGGACAACATATTGCTGACTAGCAGTACTTAAGCCCTAGTCTACCGGACCTGTGTGTTGAGCACCTTGCTGTACGGAAGTGAAACATGGTCAACCTACTCATGGCAGGAAAAAAAGCTGAATGTCTTCCACCTCCGATGCCTAAGGCGGATCTTTAAAATAAGGTGGCAAGATAAGATAACCAATGAGGAAGTGCTACATAGAGCAGGATGCCAGGACATCCGCTCTGTTATCAGCAGCAGACGCCTTGGCTGGCTTGGCCACGTTCGTAGAATGCCAGTAGGTCGACTTCCACAGGACATCCTGTATGCCGATCTAATAGAAGGCAGGAGAGCCGCTGGTCGCCCACTTTTACGTTATACGGATGTATGCTAACGCGACATGAAGCTCTTCAAAATCGACACTGGCAACTGGGAAGAGGTGGCACTGGACAGATCCACATGGAGAGAGAGCATAAAGGAAGGGTCACAGATTGCAGATGTCATACACAACAGAAGCAGAAAGAAGGGTGAAAATGCAACGGCGCTTGGTGATTATATATGCCCAACCTGCGATCGCAGCTTTGTATCAAGGATTGGCCTCTTTAGTCACACAAGAAGTTGCAAAGGGAAAAGATCGTCTCTCGAGACGTAAAATGCCACAGATATGAATTTTATATTCTCTCCCTTTTTTTCTGTCTTACTTAATCTTCTTTTCTTGAAAATAGATATTTAAATATATATATATATATATATATATATATATATATATATATATATATATATACAGAGAGAGAGAGAGAGAGAGGGAGAGAGATAAGATACGATAAGATAATTTTTTTTTGATCCAATCAAATGGAAATTCAGTTTGACAACAATTGACAACCTCAGCGTAACTACTGTAACAATAACATTATAGATGCAAATACGAACAACATTCACATACACACACACATATATATATGAATTATTCACTTTTTTTTTGTTAATTCAATTTTCTCCGATGCACCCCTCCCGAATACTTCTACATATCAGGTATGAGATCTAGCAGTGTTGAAGCAGTGTTGAAGTCTCTATGACCAACCTTAATATAAAACTAATCATAGGTTTGTCTCCTCCTGACCTGAAGTCTCCCAACCAATTTGAGTCCAATAGACGTAAGGGTCGCAAAGTTCAATTCAACAAGGCTGACCTCAAGGCTCAATTCAACTAGGCTGACCTCAAAGTTCAATTCAACTAGGCTGACCTCAAAGTTCAACTCAACTAGGCTGACCTCAAAGTTCAATTCAACTAGGCTGACCTCAAAGTTCAATTCAACTAGGCTGACCTCAAAGTTCAATTCAACTAGGCTGACCTCAAAGTTCAATTCAACTAGGCTGACCTCAAATTCAACTAGGCTGACCTCAAAGTTCAACTAGGCTGACCTCAAAGTTCAACTCATCTAGGCTGACCTCAAAGTTCAACTCAACTAGGCTGACCTCAAAGTTCAACTCAACTAGGCTGACCTCAAAGCTCAACTCAACTAGGCTGACCTCAAAGTTCGTAATCAATATTTTGTTTAAGTATACATCTAGTAACAACGCCTTAATGGTCGCATTGAAATCGCGTTTCTCTTCGTGCTAGGATCCGGACATTTGATGTTTGAGTGTGGAATTAAAGGTTGTAAGTGTGGTTTGAGGTTCAGTTCAAGATTTGAGGCTGGGAGTTTGAGGTTAGGCTCTTTGCCCTGGGGATGGACATAGAGACCCCTTTGTATTGTCTTATTTTACCTACATATAGAAAACTCCTAGTATTTATAGTTGGTACTCTTGGTAGATACCAATTTTTGTAATGACAAACAAAACAATTCTCAATTTAAAACGCTTCCAATGAGCGTAAAGACTTCTGAGAGATTGTAACGGCAAAGAGAGACAGTTGTACTGATTTAATGTAGACTTTCTTTGTGTGGGCTCTTATACCAATATGGGTCTCTAGGAAATTGAGTTAGGTATTTCTTGTGTGTTACTAGGGAAGTCCAGATATGGATTTATGGTTCCATCACATAAAACTTCAATGACATATATTAAAATAGAACAGTCAATCTTGTTAACCTGTGAAAACTTAAGATAGTTATTCTCATGGAGACCTACATTTTTTTGTCCGGAGGGCCGTCTGTGTTCTGTGTGTTTCAGCTACGTGACCATGTCATCAAGGTAGATAAGTCATTTGTCTTTCTACACACTCTAATAACACATTTACATCCATAAAGACACACACATACACACACATACACACACACACACACAGAAATAAGTAGAGCAATGACATGAGCGTTCAACGTAATTGTACCAAATGTTACGTAAAGTGATAGAGCATGGCACCCTTTGCATTCATTCTTTTAACTGTTACCAGGGGCGGACTGGGTATCAAAATCGGCCCGGGCATTACCATATAAACCGGCCCACAAATGGCATGTCATAAAAAAAAAAGATATGAAAATATAGACTTTCGCACAGGTATCCTTCGAGTGGGAAACTCATTTATTAGTTGACATTTAAATGTAGCCATTATCTCATTTATTAGTTGACATTTAAATATAGCCATTATCTCATTTTTAGTTGACCTTTAAATATAGCCATTATCTCATTTATTAGTTGACATTTAAATATAGCCATTATCTCATTTATTAGTTGACATTTAAATATAGCCATTATCTCATTTTTAGTTGACCTTTAAATATAGCCATTATCTCATTCTTTAGTTGACCTTTAAATATAGACATTATCTCATTTTTAGTTGACCTTTAAATATAGCCATTATCTCATTTATTAGTTGACATTTAAATATAGACATTATCTCATTTTTAGTTGACCTTTAAATATAGCCATTATCTCATTTTTAGTTGACCTTTAAATATAGCCATTATCTCATTTATTAGTTGACATTTAAATATAGACATTATCTCATTTTTAGTTGACCTTTAAATATAGACATTATCTCATTCTTTAGTTGACCTTTAAATATAGACATTATCTCATTTATTAGTTGACATTTAAATATAGACATTATCTCATTTTTAGTTGACCTTTAAATATAGACATTATCTCATTCTTTAGTTGACCTTTAAATATAGACATTATCTCATTTATTAGTTGACATTTAAATATAGACATTATCTCATTTTTAGTTGACCTTTAAATACAGACATTATTTCATTTATTAGTTGACATTTAAAAAAAACTAAATTGACAAAGTATATGGCTTGGTTTGATTGAGGCCTCACGCCTAAGTTGAAGACACCGTAGATTGTATTCGAGATCAGTGCCGGCCTTAAGTAAACGGAGACCCTAGACGAAGTGAATATGGAGGCCTCAAATGAAATAGAAAAACAAAACATTAAGACTAAAAAATCCGCAATGAATTACAAACCGTCCTGTCTCTATATCTAAAGCAACAAATACGTTGTATTCAACTAACGCCGATAATGTTCTTCATGGACCAGAATAGGAATAACGTTTCAAAATTTAAAAAAAAATGGAATTCTTAATTGTTTTCTTATATATGTAGTCAAACAAATAGATCTAAATATTCGTTGAATCAATAGAGGCTTGGAGCGAGGAGACATAGAGCCATCAAGTTCTGCTTGGTTTGTGATTTGATCCATGTTTTGCAATTTTTCCCTAAAAAAAATTATTTGAGTCCTGTGCGAGGCCCTCACCAAATTAAATTTAAAGAGCAGATTTAAAGTAGAAATGACTTTACACGATTTCTGTAAATTTTTTGAAAGGAAAATTTCAATAGCGTACATTTGTATTTCGATACATGTCTACATCACATCATTTGTGTACACATTATTTCTCCCCCAGTCATTCTCGGGTTGAAACTTGGCACAGTTAGTTGTTGCACCTAACAAAAAATGAATCAAGCAAAACAATAACTAATAAGTTAATACATTTTTATTTTTTTTGGGGGGAGGGGGGTATCTAACATTGGAAATAAATGCTACTTGTTGAGAAATGTGTATGTGTGGCCTTTTTACACGTATTTCTCCCACTTCCGGATCTCGGATCAAGTGGAAATTTTGCATTGACATTCATAGAGTCGATGGCAATATGTGAATCAATTTTAAAAAAATTAACCAATTAGTTAAACAATTTGTGGTAATAAGTGTGTTTTATTTTATATAGAAAAAGAGAGCTATTTCCTGCAGTATTGATATAAATGCCAGACATTTTTGCAGTTCGTCCCCTTTGATAAGCTTTGTCTTTTTTTTTTCATAAATATGATCCCCCCCCCAAAAAAAAAAAATGAATACAGACAAACAATAAAATGATATTTTGTGTTATCCCTTGAGTTTTCGGAACATCCCTTTTAGATTTTATTTGTATTCTACTTTCTTGTGTCTAGGTTGTGGAGTTTACCAATGAATAGAGCGTCGAATTTATCCATTCATCGATTAAGATCAACCTCAACTGGAGGAGACAACAGAAGTGACTGAGTGATTACTTCCCTTCTGATCCATCATGATTCGTCTGTCACACAGTAACCTCAGTTGCCAGTGACGACTTCATACCTAAACATCTTTAAAAACAAACTTCACGTTACTGTAAAAAAAAATCTGGCCACTAAAAGCTGGGAATACTTCTGCTAATTGCTTGGACACGGTAAGAGAGCACTGAAGTGGGTGAAGGACAATTTTTGGTTTCGAAAGGTAAACTTATTTAGAGCACCCTTCTCCAGTCCAGCGCAATCATTCTCATCCTACAGTTTTGTTTGATACACAGTTCGATATACACAGTTCGATCTAGACTGCAGGCTTATAATTTGACAGTGAGTTCTGTGTTGTCTCATACAGCTAAAGACAGGAGTAGACGACATGGCCGCAGACTATCAGCGAGTTGTCGTTCTTGCCGCAGACCTCAGCGAACATTCAGAGAAAGCATTCAATTGTAAGTAAATGTCTATTTATCTCCCTTCTATTGAACTTACAGCTCTTTAAATGTTCTATTTGTATAAACGTCAACAGGTGCTAATGATTTCAAGGGTATTGAAACAATATTTCTTTTTATACAGACTCGTCACATGAAGTAAATTTGACAATTGTTTTGAATCCACTTAGGAGAATATATGTACATTTCTTACAAATTATTTGTATTCTTTTATGCTGCATTCTGTTCCAACTAGATATCTAACAAACTTGACATTCAAATATAATACCATGACGGAAATGGTTTGCTTTCACTACAAGCACATATAATTGTCAAAATCTACAATTGTTACAGAAATGTATTCTTTTTTTAATGACAAATTTGGCATCCTCATCTTCCGCATCCTCATTATTATGTTGTAACGTTCAGATGACTAGACCAATACATGAGATGATCTGCGCAGTGGTTTCCAAATCAGGGAGCTCTCCATATAGTTTTCTTTCTAAAGGGGTGTTTCGGGGCCAATTTCTTATTCGGGCCTTTGTTAAAGAATGCAGCTTTGAAGGGCATGGTCAGCATAGTCTGGACAAATTTGGCAAATTACTTTGTTATATTATGTCCTACCGTTAAAGACATTTTGTAGCTTGCTGCCTTTACCTATGATCTTCCACACTTTCTTGGCCATGCTCTGGTCACCTTGTCTATGTACTTATAAAAGTAGAAGGTTTGATAGTCAATTTAAAAAATTAAGCGAACGATCTAACTTTGTACCTTTACCTATCCCTTAGTCTGTTGGACCGTCGGAGCACCAAGCAAGACTTGTCGACCGTCTTTCTCCATTCCTCTATGTCTTTCGCCTTAGTTAGAACCTCTTTGAATGGCAGTCCCGTCCAATATGTTTGAGTGACCACCCATAGCAGTCTTTGTCTGCCTCTTCTAACTTTGTACATATGGCGTATTTACCCCCCCCCTTTTTTTAAATTTCTTTTGTTTAATGAATGACTAATGTGGTGCAAAGTTTCAACTTGGTCCGAGATTGGGAACTGGAAGATATAAGGTGTACAAGATTCTACCATGACAGATAACGTGAGATATATAAGCGTTGTAAAAAGATGTATTCTTTTGTACTTATAAAGTAAGTATGTGTATTTAAACAAGAAGAAGGCTTGAATCTATCTATATAAATAATTCTCTTCATGGCTCAAGAGTTTGGACACGCAAGAAGTAAAGGAAAGATCACTCTTTTATTTCTGTTAAGTCGGACGGACTAGAGTTACCCTACGAAAAAAAAAGAGGGGAGGGGAGAACAAGTAGTATTCACCCGTCACAAAATAGCAGACTTAACCGTTCTGATCAAGAAGTCATGGAAAGATCACTCTTTTTTATTTCTACCCCACGTAGTTTTAGAGGTCTGCGAAAAAAAAGAGGGGGGGGGGGAAGATAACAAGTAATCTACTCTGTATTCACCCGTCACTAAATAGCAGGGCCGGATTGAGGGGCCCTATGCAAAATGGAATTCGCGGGGCCAAGTTTGGGTAGGGATACGGATTATAAGTGAAAATTAAAAGTTTATATATATATATATTAGAAAATAATTCGTCTTTGCATTTATATTCATTCTTTACTACGTACGAGCCTTGCGTGTAGCGAAGCCATATAGTACAGCATAAAAATTTTATTTCCTACATAGATCACGCTCAATAGCAAGAATTACCAAATGTTTCAATCTATCTACGAGTATAGTTGACCTTAAGTAATAATTCATTAGTTTGAGGCTCGAGAAGCTTCTTTCACCAGATTCCAGAAAATACGGATAATGCCGTTTTTCTTATTGCGCGTAGGATTGGCGTTTTCCATTATTGAGTGACACCCCAAAAGGACAATTTTTGTCTATATATTTCAGGAGATTTGTATGCGTTTTCTAAAGATTTTAATAATTTCCGGATATTTCCAGGACTTTTCCGTATATTTTTCAATTTCAGGAGATTTCAAGGAGCACCTGGTAAATCAGGAGGCTGCGGGAATTAGCGCGTGTCCTTTGGAAGTGCGGGGCCCACTGCGGTCGCATAATTGCATTGACCTTAATGCCGGCCATGCAAAATAACGGCGTATGCTACGCTGTGGGTCGACTAGTATTAGATATTACGCAACTGAAATAAAAAGAAGAGTGATAGCCGGACATTTTCACCATATGCCTGCTGGATGGAGGACACGACCAATAAGTAGGACATGCCCTCGATTTCCCGGACGCCTACTCATGTAACAATTTAAACCTAATTTGCGACGTTATGGCGGAGTTCCCAAATGTCTCATTTATTTCCTTCAAGCTTGAGTACAACTAGAAATATTTTCTTCTAAACAGCCTTCAGTCCACTGGCGGATCCAGGGGGGGGGCGCCCCCCCCCCCACTGGACCGACCTCCCTCCTTCGGGGGTGGGAGGACGAACTTTAGTAAAGAAATCTCACAATTAGTATACGAATCTATTAGATATGTTAATGATATATACTAATTATTTGTATTTCAACCTATTTTTAGATTATTTCGCCCCCCCCCTCTAGTATATTGGCCAATTTGGCGGGATGGGGAGGTGGCGATGTCATCAATCCCGCCCCCCTCACCATAAACTTTCGAGTGGGGGTCGGTTCAATTTATTTGTGGAAGTCACAGCTTGTTAACAGTATTAATTAAATATCAATATAATTAAAACTTGTTATTAATATTTTAACCGATCTTTATATTATGTCGTTTCCCTGTTACCTGATTGGGTTGGGTGGGGAGGGGGCGAATGCATCTACTGCCCATCCCACCTAAGCCCTTTGAATGGGGGGCTTACTTTTATTTATAAATCAAAGTTTGTAAATAAAATTAGTTGAATATCTATATAATATAAGGTACATATTGATGTTTTAACCCATCTGTTCGGTTATGTTGCACACAGACTCTGATCTCACATTTTATCTTTAGTGAATATAAAATGAAAAAGGTGGGAGGGGTGATACATGCAATCGCCTTCCGCCCATTTGACAAACCAATACTTGTATTTTAGGTAAGAAATTAAAAAATAATATAACAGTATGTCACTAATATAATCTATATATGCTATAAATTAAATTCTTATATCGAGTCGCCCCACCCCCTATTCTTTAATGCCAAATGTAATCATTAGCAGAAATTATAAAAAGGAGCGAGAATTAACGCTTTCACTCTACCGCCCTCTCCCATTTCCAGACGAAAACATGACGTTTTAAAACAGAATAGTCAAATATGGCGACAGAGTTGATGTAATTGCACACGAATTTATCTTAGTTATTTTAAGAAAGGCTTAGTTTTGGAAAATTTAGAATTCATACGAAATTTTCATTATAAGAGCAACAATTGAGACGAGTTCGGAACCTAATATTTTACTAGTCACCTTCTTCCAACCTTTACTCAAACTGATGATTGTTCTATTGTATAAAAAACATTTTGAGACTATAACCCACAATATATGCTTGAATCCTAAAAATGCAAACAAATTTAGAGTAGAATCTAATTGGTCCACTTCATTTCTCCTACCACTTCCGAAATTGTTTGTTTCGAGCTTTGAATTAAAGTTCTGTAACAAACCAAAGTTACAAACATGCCTATTGAACAAAATGTATCACTTACAAATGAGCTTTTTTTAAATATTATTTTTCGAATATTTTTTTTTTGGCTGCGATCCTCAAAGTCTTAATCTGAATATGTGGAGTATCTTATCTTTTCAAAGAACAAATCGGTTGTATTTACAATGTTGTAAGGGCCTGTAAATTCATATTATATTATTTTTCAATTAAAACATTTTCAAAAGGTCCTTTTTGAATAGGATGAATAGTGAGCTGTAGGTGTCAGGAGAATGCGTATCTGCTGTGAAGAATGCAAGAAAACGCTTTTCCCCTTGACCCCACTGCACCTCAAGTAAGCATTAATGGCCAACCACTAGACATTGTTGATCACTTTTGTTACCTTGGCTCCATCATATCCAACAACACTCTACTGGATAAAGACATAAACAACAGCGGGAGCTTACAGCGCTCCCCCAGACCCCCTAGCTTTCAAGAGACAGGCCGCAACAAAGCTGTTTTTTTTTTTTTGTTCTTTTTTTTTTTTGCCACAAAGGTTGAGAAATATTGCTATTTGTTAAAAATCTAATCTATCTAATCTATCTATCTATCTATCTATCTATCTATCTATCTATCTATCTATCTATCTATCTATCTATCTATCTATCTATCTATCTATCTATCTATCTATCTATCTATACATGCCTATATATGGGAAGCGTGGCTTGGCTTGGCTACCTATGAAGGGGGCTCGAGGTTCGAGTTGTGTTTACTGAGCGCCTGAAGGCAGCACGGAAAACCAACTCCTAGATACCCCCTCCCCCCCCCCACTTGTCCACAACTGAGATTGGACCAAAGCGCTCTATGCATGCTATAAGCATGAAAGTAGCGCTATATAAAAGCCATAATTTATATATATGCGTTTATGCTTAGGGTTAGGGTTTACTAGTCATTAGGGCTAGGGTTTTGAAAAAAAATTGCCCTCCCCCACTCCAAAGTTCTGGATCCGCTTTATGAAACATGCGTCTACATTCATTGATCATATGTCACTCACTGTCTACCCACCATTCCCTCTCTGACATAGTACGCCGCTCCGATCAGAATGTGAAACAGTGCAAAGGATCGAACAAAGTACCTGTCAATATTACTGAAGAAAAACGGTCTGGTCACGTGATCGACCTGTCACTCAGACACAAGCTTCGTGACCACCAGCCAATGGATGTTCCTGAGTCTCCCTACACAAGTCTGCCTACAATGTAATCGCATGCAATAGATTTTGTGTCAGGATGAAATACGAGAGACAGAGCTGGTCAAACTAGGGTCATTGTATTGACAACAAAGAGAACATACATTCTATCCTTTGGAAATTATCATTTCTGAGAGCTCAAGGTCTGGCGTCAGGACTGGATACAGTCCGGGCCTCTTTGAGAGGATCTGGTTAGCTGAATGAAATGAGAGTCGGGGTTGAGGGTGACAGAACTTGAATCCATATTAAGTCATTCAGTGTCACAATGTGTCCATTTGTTGGAATAAAAGATTTTCCAATGTAAGAAAACATCTTTTGCATGTAGTACCTCTAGTCACTACTCTAGTGTATTTCATTAAATTCAATTACGACTTCTCCCAAGTAATAAGCTCAGTACATCAAAGTCAAAACAGATATAAAAACACACACACGCTATTATTGGTTGTTTCACGTTACCACATACACATCTTGTACTAGATATTTTCTTGTTACTAAAACTTACCTTTCAAAAAGATTACAAAAGAGAGTTTGTGTTACAGAGGCGGCCCCATCAAATTCACGAATGGACGAGAAATATATTCAAGCCGTATTCTTGTTTTGATTGTTTAAAGAAATGTAGAAAATTTGGCGTTATTTTTCACATAAAAGCAAACAGTGCAACACGTCGTTTTTGATAAGACTCTTCTAACTCTTCTGGAATAAGTAGAGTAGCGTTAAGTGATCACCTAGGATCAGCATGGAAACCTCCCGATACAATGTCGCACCTAGTGCGGTAGCTCAGGGTGTCACCCCTTCCCCATCAACTTTCTTGAAATATGTTCCAATGAACACTATTGCTAGTTTGTTTGTTTTTTTGTTTAACCAATACAATGAGCTGATTACCTACTTTTATTGATTTTCACTCAAATGTAAAATCCCAATGTTTATTACATTTATTCAAATTTTATTGCAAATTTTACAATAATATTTAATTGCAAATATAAACAGACTTAACATCAAATGAACAGATTTCTTTTGTTATACTTTAAATGGTATAAAGTTGTGCTGTATCATTTACACTTAAACTACCATCTAGATGTGTCAAGGCATATTTAGGCTCCCCCTAGTGACGCCATTGGTCCAAGAAATATCTCGAGATTTTATTATTATCTTTTTTCAATGTTTCTGCTTTTGCCAAGTTATAATTTTTCCAACTTGGTTGTAACCCCCAAAATGGTGCGGACCGCACTCCTCGCACCCCCCTAGTGACGCCACTGCTCCAAGATGTATCTTGAGATTTTATTATTATCTTTTCCGATCTGTCTGCTTTTGCCAAGATATAAATTTTATAACTTGGTTGCCATCCCCAAAATGGTGTCGACCGGTGCGGACCGCACCCTCGCCCCCCCCCCCCCCCCACTTCATCCCAACAATTTCGATTAATATATTGGAGTAGACGTAGTAAGAAATAAATAAAAAATGAGCTAGCACAACTTAACAGGTTTCCCATGCGAACAGCATAGGCCTAATACACTATTACCCACTAATCACTAGTAGGCCTACTAGTCCTGATCATAATCGCTCTATTTAGGCCTACTTAATAGGTCTAGACTAGATTCCAGAATATAGAATCTAGGCCTATATAGAATCTAGATCTAGACAAGATCTAGATTTCTTAACTAGTTCTAGATATGATATAGTAGATGTAGATCTAGATTCTAGATCTACATCTAGACTTCTAGACTAGTTCTTGATCGAGATCTAGACTTGAACTAGATTCTAGATAGAACTAGAATCTAGAACTAAAATCTAGAACTAGAATTCACACTAGAGCTAGAATTGGAATCTAGGCTAGAACTAGATTTCTAGACTAGTTCTAGATCTAGTTTAGATCTGGATCTAGACTTTTGATCTAAACTAGATCTAAATCTAGATTTATATAGATCTGGATCTAGACTCTTGATCTAAACTAGATCTAGATCTCGATCTAGAATCTAGACTGGTCTAGATTAAATAGATTCTAGATATAAAGACCTATTTCTAAATCTATAGCCTAATCTAGACCATAATCTAGACTAGATCTAGAAACAGAATCTAGATCTACCAAAGCTAGATCTAGGATTCTAGGTTAATATTATGATCAGGATTAGTAGGCCTATTACTGGGTTATAGTGCACTTATGACTTTTGCTGTTTGCATCAGATTCACTTCTTGATGTGAAACAACTGCTTACTTAGACTTAGACTTAGGTCCTCTCGCGCCGTTCGGCGCATTGGGCAGCAAGCTGTCTCCATAAAGATCTGTCGTTGGCAATGTCTGAACCCTTCTCCCACCTGGTGTCCACTGTTCTGAGGTCCTCCATGAAAGTGTGTCGCCAAGTAATACGAGGACGTCCCTGTTTGCGCTTTCCTCGTACTGGCCTCCATGTCATCCCAACTCTTGATATGCGTAATTCATTTTGTCGTAGAACATGTCCCGCAAACGTCATTCGAAGCTCTGTCACAACCTGTGTTCGACTCCCAGTTCAGCAAATGATTTCCTTGTTTGAGACCCGATCTGTGTAACTGATCCCAAAATCCGTCTCAGCCATTTTTGTTGAACCACATTTAGCCTTTTCTCAATTTTGACAGATGACTTCTATGTCTCACATGCATATGTAGCAGTTGGGATGACAATTGTGTTGAGAAGGTGTATTTTTGTCTCAAGCCCAGTGGCTTGGCTTGTCCAAATAGGCTGCAGCCTTTGGAAAATGCTCCGTGCCTTTCCTATTCGGCACGCTACATCATGGTAGGCATCCCCATCATTTGTTATGGTGCTGCCAAGGTAAGTGAATTTGTCCAGCTCTTCAAGCTTTGACTCGCCAAGTTGACGGGGGCACCTTTTGCCTTATATCCCACTCGCAAAATTTTGGTCTTATCTAAGTTTATGCGGAGGCCAATTTTGGGTGCTTCTCTATCTAGGCTCTCAGTTATTTCTTGTATGCCTTTATTTGTAGCCCCGAGTAGTGCAACGTCATCAGCAAAGTCCGTTATTCGATTTTGTTCATGCCATGGAGTACCAAAGGCAGTCTAGTTCATTGCTCTCCTCATTATGTAGTCGATACTCGATAGCTAGGAGGAAAAGGAACGGAGATAAGATGCACCCCGTCTCACACCTGTCTCGATGCTGAAAAACTCGGTTGTTCCTTCTTCTGTTTTAATGCAGCAACTAGACTGACTGTATACTGCTTACATAATAAATAAATCTGTACCCCTAAGCTATTTGAAAATAATGGATTATAAATGTACATTTTGTTCAAATTGTTTAATACAACTAAATCTAAATTTAGATCTATGTCTGGCCTCTATTCATTGTAATTTAGATTGTCAAGTGTAAAGCTTAATGATAATATATGAAAACTGCGCGCCATAAAAGTAATTCTTTTCTTTTAAATTACAATTGAAACGAAGTTCGTATTAAAATTCTTTTTTAAAACATTTGAGTGGAAATGGAAAATCTATTTTATAATGATACATTGATACTTTTTGCATTGTGACCTAAGATGCAAATTTTATTTTGTACCAATGCGCGAATCTATGAATGAAACTTGATTTATTAACGAAGAAGTCTGTGATCTTTTTAAAAGACTTACCTCCCCTGAAGTTTTTCATTTAAAATTGGTGTAATTTTTTGCTTGTATATATAATTTTAAAAATTAGATGGTTCACTTTCAGAAAAGAAAAAGGTAGAATCAGAACTTTGAATGATCTAAAATATCATGGTGTCCAATTTTCATTTTCTCTTCTAGTTTCTGAGATCTAAACGGGACGGATGGAAGGACAGACGGACAGACAAGCCACACAAAACTAATAGCGTCTTTTCCCCTTTCAGAGGCCTCTAAAAAACATTACTATTACACACCGTACCGGCTATGTCGATTTGTTCCCAGGTTTTATATTCTCTATTATTGCCGTATTATCCACTGTTTTTTTATTTCAATAAAATGTTCACATTTTAACGATCTCTCTAACATAGCCTACATTCTAGCCCGTGAATTAGTGTATCTGTTACAATGAAATTTAATGGCCTCTTCTCTTTGTCTTTCCTTCTCTCTCTATCTCTCTGTCTCTCTTTATCTCTCTTTGTCTCTCTCTCTCTGTCTCTCTCTCTTTCTGTCTCTATGTCTCTCTCTCTCTCTGTCTCTCTCTCTGTCTCTTTGTCTCTCTCTCTCTCTCTTTGTCTCTCTCTCTTTGTCTCTCTTTCTCTGTCTCTCTTTGTCTCTCTCTCTGTCTCTCTCTATATCTCTTTGTCTCTCTCTCTCTCTTTGTTTCTCTCTCTGTCTCTCTTCGTCTCTCTCTTTCTGTCTTTCTTTGTATCTCTTTTTCTCTCTCTCTGTCTCTTTCTGTCTGTCTGTCTGTCTCTTTCTGAAACCCCTTTTAGCTCTTTTCACCCTGCACATCGTCATGTTCTTTGAAAATGACATTTGACTTGATTTGGAACGACTCGCTTCACAACGCCCCCCCCCCTCACGACACACACACTCACACATGCTTTTGGCCAGTGAATTTTTGTATTGATTGACGTATCCATAGGGCCGGCCCTAACAATTGCGAGGCCCTATCCGAAAAGGATGGTCGGGGCTCAGTCTGGGTAGGGATAAGCATAGTGTCAAAATAAAGATTTGTATTACAAAATACATTTGTCTTTGCAATACATTTTTATTAAATGAAAACTGACAATTGCCGTTTTTTTTTATCGCGTTTAGGATTGGCACTCAAATTGACAATTTGTCTATTTTTCAGGAAATTTTAATGAGTTTTCAGGAGATTTTAATAATTTCATGAGATATATATTGCAATTACAAGAGATTTCCAAGAGGCCCTGAAAAATCAGGAGGCCGCGGAAACCCTGTTATTATATATAATTTATAATGGTTTAATTTAATAATTTACATAATTTACACCTTGAATTAGCGTGGGACCTATGAAAGTGCGGGGCTCAGTGCGACCGTATGGGCTGCAGTGGTGTAAGTTCGGCCCTGCGTATCCACTTCTTCACTCTCCGCACATATTCAAAAGAATTGTGTCATTTATATGGTATGTACAATCTCTGATTTGACTTAGGCTTCTTAATTCAATATTTAATATACTCTATTCGACTTCAACCCTTAACCCACACACACACACCCGTTTACACTTCAGGCCGAACGTTTTTTTAGCGTCATCTGGTTGGTCGAACCTTTACCACACATTTTCAGCTTTTGAATTCTCTGTTTTGCACTTTTGTTTAGTTCCCTCCGCTTTGTGGCTGAAAAAAAAAAACAAAAAAAAAACGCCCCAATACTGGGATTTATAAAAAAAATAAATCTGTGACCGAAACAAGGACATTGTACACTGAAAATGTTATACCTTTTTAACCCTTAGAGATCAAGATATACAATTTTCATCAGCAATGCATGTCCTGATATTGATCCTAATTTCAAACAGCAACAAAAATTCTTGTATGATATTAATTAAAGTGGGGTTACATGTCAAGGAATAACAATTAGCAAAAGAAGAACTTTTTCACACTTGAAAGACTATAACTTTCGAGATTTGGTTTTATTTGAATGAAATTGTTCAACAGAAATATCTTCTGATATTTATTTTATTTTGAAACCATATTACAGTTTGATATGTCGAAAAACGTACATCGACAAATGTTAACGCTTCATATGCTGTCTCATTTTAAACTTCTTCAAAAATCTATAATTATACCATATAGCTATAATTATAAATATAACAAAAATCTATAATTATACCATATAGCTATAATTATAAATATAACAAAAATCTATAATTATACCATATAGCTATAATTATAAATATAACAAAAATCTATAATTATACCATATAGCTATAATTATAAATATAACAAAAATCTATAATTATACCATATAGCTATAATTATAAATATAACAAAAATCTATAATTATACCATATAGCTATAATTATAAATATAACAAAAATCTATAATTATACCATATAGCTATAATTATAAATATAACAAAAATCTATAATTATACCATATAGCTATAATTATAAATATAACAAAAATCTATAATTATACCATATAGCTATAATTATAAATATAACAAAAATCTATAATTATACCATATAGCTATAATTATAAATATAACAAAAATCTATAATTATACCATATAGCTATAATTATAAATATAACAAAAATCTATAATTATACCATATAGCTATAATTATAAATATAACAAAAATCTATAATTATACCATATAGCTATAATTATAAATATAACAAAAATCTATAATTATACCATATAGCTATAATTATAAATATAACAAAAATCTATAATTATACCATATAGCTATAATTATAAATATAACAAAAATCTATAATTATACCATATAGCTATAATTATAAATATAACAAAAATCTATAATTATACCATATAGCTATAATTATAAATATAACAAAAATCTATAATTATACCATATAGCTATAATTATAAATATAACAAAAATCTATAATTATACCATATAGCTATAATTATAAATATAACAAAAATCTATAATTATACCATATAGCTATAATTATAAATATAACAAAAATCTATAATTATATGTTGATACCTGGAGTGATCGTTAAATGAACTTGTGTGTTACCCGTGCTTGTAATCGTGCTAGTATTTGTAATCGTGTTCGCATTATCGTAGTCTGTGAATCGTGACCAGTCTGTACTGTGTTATTGTGTGTATCAGTCGTGTTTTATTGAAATAAAGCCTTGTTTCTAAGGTTATGAATTGACTTAGTATATTACAATACCCATTATTAGAGGTAATATGCACAGTGCTACTTTGTGGCCTGTCTTATCAACTAACCTAACCCTAACTTGAGATTCATAGTGCTACTTTGTGGCCTATCTACTAACTAGACAAACTGTGGCGATATGCGTCACCAGGTCAAGGAAAAATAATTTTCCAATTAGGAATTTTTGTACGCGCTCCAAGATGTCAAATTAGTAAAATGACTTATTACAGCCCTGCCTGTTGCAGCCACATTACTGTGCATGTCCATCGCCAATGCTGTTCTTTGGGTAAAAAAACAAAGTTTAGTTTTTAGTCATGATTGAAAGCTTGTTGAAGTTTTACTTTTCTCTTCACAAAACTCAGTGCTCTGCTCATCCTAGTGTTACGAAACTGTCCGCACTCAGTGTTGAGAGATTCTCTGGCTCGAACTACTTCTTCATTCTCATTGTTCACACTTTCGAAGCAATTTTGTAAATTCATGTCATTAAATATCTTCTCCACTGAGCTCAGCTATGAATGTAGATCTTGCTGCAGACATAGCAACATTGTTAAAAAAAAATTTTATATAGTTGAATATCTCAAATTATTTTTTTTGTTTTCTTAATCGATTACTATTGTTTTGTATTTTTCATATTTAAAAACTATCACATTTATCTTTAATGACTTAATGCAACTATGTTTAGACATTAATGGAGTTACCTTCCCTTTAAAGAATTTGTACTACGGTTTAAAAAAAAAAGGTTTACACCAATATGATACACTTTTCTTTATAGTTAAGCCATAAATATAATTTAATAATCCTACCAAGGTGGATAAGTTACATTATATCCGAAGCTGAAACATTCCAATCTTAACACACCGCTACATGTTATTACCGAAACTTCTTCAAAGAAGACAATTACGTCTTGCACATCTCTCTGTACACGATCACTGTGGGGGCCATTTTGGTAGTAGGCCTGGCTGGGATTTAACCCTTCGCGTCCTGGTTGCTACACCACTAAGTAGACACGAGACCTACCGTTATAGTAGGCTACAACACTGAGCAGCTACGTCACAATGTATGAGCAGTGCAGACCTATAGCTCTAGTTCGTTGCTACTTTGTGACGTGGCAACGAGCTATTGATCTCCACTGCCCACAGGTTGCGACGTTGCAGGTCAGTATTTAGGCCTTCTATTGACGATGGGTCGGAAGCACTTTATAATTCCAATTATAGTCCATACTCTTTTCTTACTTTGTCATAAGTCTACATCTTCTTGTTTATTGTGTGTCAGCAGTCTTCTGTGTTCATGCGTCAAACAAGTTAGAGAGTCACAGCACACAGCTTTGTGTGTGTTCTTCTGTAACATTATCTTCAGCTTTCTTCTATAAGAGATGTAAATGTGAGGCTACCAAATTATGTGATAGAACATGTAGACAACATAATGGAACAACCTTTTTAAATTATGTGATAGAACATGTAGACAACATAATGGAACAACCTTTTTACAAACATTTCTTTCTATTCAACCAATAAAATAAACGTTAACGAATCTTTGTTACGTTGAAACACGTAAGACTTAGTGACATGTGCCTGGTGCATGTTGGTTTGTAGCTCTATACATCTAGTACAGCTCAATCTGTGGAGGCGTAGTGCAATTCTTCAAATGAAATAAACTTGAAAACAAACTTGTATTTATAAATACAGAGACTCAATTTGGAATGAGATATAAATGTAACACCATTGAAATGATAAACTAATCAAATCTAGCTCACTTACTGTCTCAGGTTAGTCTCCTCTGCAACGTTCACACAAGTCCTATTATTTCACTTAAATTAGGCCAAATCAGCTCATGGTTTTATCAGAAAACTCTTCAGCCCATACAACCAAAAACATTGACTCGCCTTTTCTCGTGGTTACATCAGCAACACGCACATACACTCCATTACAAGATGCACTACTTCCGGCTAGTATCTGAATGAGGTATTCTTTATTAAAATAAAAAAGGCATTAGAAATGTCTCTTTCAGACCTATAAATGTTTGATATACTACACCAAGTATAATATACTAGTGCTGTAATGTAAGATGAAAACTAAATGTAGATCTCTGCAAAAATTGGAGATTTGACTTGCTATTATTTAACTTCTAAGATTGGTCAAGTTCTGCCACACAATTCTCTGTCCAACACTTTTGTCCATTTCATCCTACCAAGCCCTTTTTACAAAGCTTATATTAACTCTGTCTGTCTGTGTGTCTGTCTGTCAGATAAAAAGTGTGTACACATTATTTCTCCCACACCCATTCTCGGATCAAGTGGAAACTTCGCACCATTATTCATTGGCATAGACACAAGACATGCATCAATAAAAAAAAGTAACCAATTAGTCAAATAATTAGTGGTAATTAATTATTTTGTTTGAAACCGACATAGAAAATTAATCCTTCAGTATTCAGATATATGGCTATATATGTGGGGTTTGTCTCTTTATATAATTGTACACTTATTTCTCCCACACCATTCTCGGATTAAGTGGAAACTTTAAATAATTATTTAGTGTTCGCAACAAAACATGAATCAATAAAAAATATCAATTAATCAATTAATCATTGGTATTTATTATTGGTAGTGAATTATATGTTTGATATTGAAAAACGAAATAACTTCTACGTTGTTAAGATATGTAGTTGTAAACGTGAAGTTCTTTCCTGTGGATAACCTTGTTTTTAAAAAAAAATGGGGTTTTATATTTTGCTTGTCAATTATTTATTTTTTATTGAAAAACAAATCTCTGATCTGTATTTTTAGGGTATGTTGAAAACTTTCACAAGCCAGATAATAAAGTTGTGATAGTGCACACCCCAGAGTACAGCATGGGCCATTCAGAAATGAGTAAGTATCCTAATGTGACATGGAGGGACTTAGTGTTTTATCTTATCTTATATAATACAGACGTTACTTCAAAAAAGAAGATGATTACGTCCTACGCGTCATGCATTCAGTCATGCATATTAACCAATGACTTAAATTCTGCCAAGTCTCTGGTTTTCCTGGCTAGCTCAGGCAACCCATTCCATGCTCTAATAGCACTGTCTTTCGTTAGTGTGTGTCTTTCATAAGTTTGTATCCTTCATAAGTATATTATTTCATAAGTGTGTCTTTAATAAGTGTCTGTCTTTCGTTAGTGTGTTTTTTATATGTGTCTTTCGTTGGTGTGTTTTTTATATGTGTCTTTCGTTGGTGTGTATCTTTCATAAATTTGTGTCTTTCGTTAGTTAGTCTTTCACAACTGCTATCGCTCTATATTTGCAAAACCGAATGACAATGCAGCCAGATCTCTCAAGAAATCTTCTTGTCACACTCTGCAGACAAAGGTCAGGGAACTAAAAATAAATGGTGGCTTGAGCTGTCCATAAAAATGAGGGGACATGCTGACACTGGTGACACACACTCTTTCTAGTCGCTTCGATGTGCCTATGGCCCAACTTACCAGACCATGGCTTAGCTAAGATCTTCCTAGGATTCCACTACTAAGTAGCAAGACGGATACACTACTTTTCTGGACAGAACACTGTAGCCTGCTAGATCTATTTGATGACAAAAGTTTTATATTACAGGAATCGCTGGCAAATATTACTCAGAAAACTTTGAGAGAAAGCTCAATAACTCACTGACATTCGATGAGGTTGAAACTGCAATTCATACCCCACTCCCCCAGAAAAAAACAACACACAAAGCTCGTGCCTCCGATAGCCTTCCGGCTGAAATATTTAAAATGGGAGGTGTTTCCATAATTCAGAGACTACAGACTTGTTCGCTCTATGCTGGGAGAAGTGTGTTGTTCCAGCTGGATTCCGATATACCTATACAAAAAGGGCGAATTTAAGTATAGAATTCACACATTTTGTATACGAATTTATTACTGATGTTAATAATATATACTAATTATTTATATTTCAACCTGTTTTTAGATGACTTCGCCCCCCCCCTCTAGTATGTTGGCAGATTTAATGGGGTCGGGTGGGGAGAATGGCATCAATCCCGCCCCCCTTAAACTTTTGAGTGGGGGGGCGGTCCAATTTATTTGTAGAAATCACAGCTTGCTAACAGAACCAATTAAATATCTATATGATTAAAACTTGTTATTGATATTTTAACCGATCTTTATATTATGTCGTTCCCCTGTTGACCGATTGGGTGGGGGTGGGGGCGAATACCTCTAATGCCCTTCTCACCAAAACCCTGTGAGTGGAGGGGGGGGGAGGACGGTCCTACTTTTATGGAGAAATCATAGTTTGTAAACAAAATTAGTTATATTAATATATAAATGTTATATTATGTCACTCCCTTTCTCGTAGCTTGGGCGATTCGGTGGGGTAAGGGGGGGGGGGGGCGATCGCATGTACTGTCCTCCCCACTCTAGCCCTCTGAGTGAAGGGGCGGTCTTATTTTTTGTGGAGAAATCATAGTTTGTGAACAAAATTTGTTAAATATCTATATAATATAAGCTACGTATTGATAAGTGAACCCATTGTATATTATATCGCACCACGCTCTAATCTCAAAAAAGGGTTGTACCAGGTGGGAGGGGTGATACATGCAATCGCCTTCCCCCCATCATACAAACCAAAACTTTTTTCTTTTTGTGTTATAGTTAAGAAATTACAAAATAAAATAACAAAAATCTGTCACTAATATAATTTAAATATGCTATAAATTAAATTATTTTATCGAGTCGATCACCTCAAATGCAATCATTAGAAGAAATTATCAAAAGGAGCGAGGATTACTCGATTTCACTCTACCGCCCTTTCCAGACGAAAATATGATGTTTTTGAACAGAAGAGTCAAATATGGCGACAGATTCTATGTCATTTCACATGAATTTAGCATAATTTTATAGAGAAAGACTTTGATTGGAAAATTAAGAATTCATACGAAATTTTTCAGTATAAGAGTAACGATTGAGATGAGTTCTAAACCATTATAATCTTTCCCTAGTCGCCTTTTTCCAACCTTTAGTCAATTGTTACAAATGAAATGAGGTTGCTTGTAAGAGTACCCCATGTTACAAATGAAATGAGGTTGCTTGTAAGAGTACCCCATGTTACAAATTAATGGGGATTGTTTCTAAAAGAGCACCCCACTCAGTATAACAAAATTTGGATCAATTAATTTACCTATTAGCGGGTATAGCTAAAAATATTCAATTAGAATTATAGCTAGATTAGGTATTTAGATCAAAAGGTCAGTGTTAAGTGTGCTGGCACGTTCGTCCAGAGGTGTGCTGGCCCCTTCTTGTACTGCCTAGGTTATTATGTATAACCTCCAGGTATACAATTCAACTAATGTATGCAACAAAAGACTTTACAAAGTCGCAGGTAAACATATTTACAAAGTTTATTTACATGAGAAAAATAAATGGCCATCAACTCACAGGCAGACAGACAACAAAAAGTAAACAAAGGATACTCAAAAATAATATGGCACATAGCCCTAGTCATATGTTACATTATCGTCACATTCTGGTTATCAAAAAAACAGGTCACAGGCCTCAGGTCAACACATGACCACTTTTGGCTACACTGTGGTTACAGGCTTCAGGCTTACACTAGCCACTTTTAGCCAAAAAAAAACAAACAAAATGGTCATGATGAACTATAGGCTTCAGGGAAACCTATGAGCCTACAAGCTTCACAGAATCCCACCTATAGCCATCCGTTTGGTAAAGCCCATCTGATGATTCAATACAGGTTGAATCCCTCAGAGACAAGGCTACAAAATATGTAAAGTCCATCTGATGATTCAATACAGGTTGAATCCCTCAGAAAAAGGTTACAAAAATATGTCACGTTTGGGAGTACCCCAGGATGCAGAACATCAGGGTAAAAAAAAATATACTGCCTGGAAATCATTTGGGGCTATATCTATTAATAAATACATTATATAAAATACAAAAATACTAAAGACATACTTAGCCCAAAGATCTCCAGAGCAGGGCACATTTCTCCGAGTACCCCATGACACACGACCACAAACAGAAAAAATACTATACACAACACAGGTCAAGTGGTCAAGCTGGTAACTCAGGAGAAAGTGGCAACTAAACACAGTTTGCAAGGCCTTTTATAAACTACATAAGGGGAATCACCCCTAACTATACAAGTAATCAAAAATAGTTATTTCCCCATTATGTCACACAATCTGATATTTTTCGAGTTAAATAAATTTGGGACAATAACTCACAATTTATGCTTGAATCATAAAAATATTTAGAGTATAATCTAATTGATCCACCCAATTTCTCCTCCCACTTCCGAAATTTTTTGTTTAGAGCTTTGAATTATAATTCTGTAACAAAACAAAGTTACTAACATGCCTTTTGAGCAAAATGTATCACTTACAAATTGGCATTTTTTAAAAATATTATTTATTGAATATTTTTTTTATTCGACGGCGATCCTCAAAAACTTTAATCTAAATATGTGGGGTATCTAATCTTTTCAAGGAACAGATAGGGTTTTTTTGCAATGTATTAAGGGCCTATAAATTCATAATTTAATATTTTTCAAGTAAAGCATAATTCAAAATGTCCTTTTTTAAATAGGATGAATAATGAGCTTTAGGCCAGGAGAATGCGATTCTTTAGTGAAGAATGCAAAAAAGCGCTTTTGGCGTGGGGGCCTCGCCCCGAACCCCACTGATGAATAATAAGCTGTAGATATCAGGAGAATTCGTTTCTGCAATGAAGAATGCAATAAAACGTTTTTGGCGTCGCGGCCGCGCCCCGAACCCCACTGATGGATAATAAGCTGTAGATGTCAGGAGAATGCGTTTCTGCAGTGAAAAATGCAAGAAAACGCTTTTCATCGGGGCTTCGCCCCTAATCTCACTGAAGAAGCTTATAGTGCTACCCCAGACACTCAAGCTTGCAAGAGAAAGGCCTCACTGGTTTTTGTTGTTATTTTTGCCGAAGGTTGTGAAACACTGCGTTTTTATTCTCATATATTTATGCTGTACGCACGTTTATGCATTGGGTTAGGGTTTACAGGGCGTTATGGTTAGGGTTTGGAAAAAATCGCCCCCCCCCCCCTCCAAAGTTCGGGATCCGCTAGTGACCTGACATGATATTTGTTTTGCGACAATTAAAATTAAAATTCAGAGAGCAGAACTTAAACGTATACGCTGACTTTGTGGATCTCACCACGACACGGTCAGTCGCGATGTAGGATTTTGACCAGGCTCAGATGCCCACCTACGTTCCTACTCAATATCAAGCAGCTTCATGTGGAACAAAAAAGGCCAGATTAGACACAATGATGACCTGTATGATCACTTCCCAATAGAAAATGGCGTAAAGCAGGGCTGTGTACTTGCTCCTACTCTTTTCGCTATCATCTTTGGCGTAATTCTGGGTCAAATGAGGCAGATTGCACGAAGGCATTTAGATCAGATTTCGCTCAGACGGCAATGTGTGCAATCTTCGACGTCTACAGTCCCATACAAAATAAAGGAAATAGCCAAAACAGAACTTCTTTAGGCCGATGATTGCGCCGTACAAGCTCACATATGCAGCCCCGCCTCTTTTGGTTGATCTATAAACCTCGGAAAAACAGAAAGCCAGCTCTAAACGTCACTGTAAATGGACAGCCCATGAATGTGGTAGACCAACTCACATATCAAGGAGCATAGTGTCAAATGACGCATTGCTTTCAAGCAAATTGATAACCGTCTGGCCAGGGCCAGTAGTACTTTGGATGCTGGTGGAATAAATCGCTCCGTCTGCCTACAAAAAAATCAGTGTCTACTAATCAGTGGTTCTCTCCACCCTTCTATACAGATATGAGACAAAAAGCAACTTAAATTTCTTGAACGGTTTCACCAAAGATGTTTGCGCTCCATCAAGGACATAGGTGGCAAGACCGCACTACAAACAGCGATGTTCTTTGCGAACACCGGTAAGGACAGCATAGAGGGACTACTTATGGTCCGACAGCTACGCTAGGCAGGGCACGTATCGCGTATGATGGACGAACGTATGCTTAAAGCAGTTTTTTTTTTGTGAGCTGAAAGAACAGCTTAGGTGCCGACTTGCTTTAACTGACATCAGAACGAGACAACTGGAGATCACTTGCAAAGGCCGCGAGATAACATTTGAGACCAAAAGAAAATCCAATGCCGAGGGCAGAGCATCAACAGATGTAGACGACGAAGAGAGAATCTAAATCTACCACCGGCTGAAAATGGTTGTGTTTGCGTTGGTTGTGGCAAAGTATGTAGGTCGCTGCTGAAATACTGCTCTCAACATACTATCGACATTAACGGTTGGGAAGCACTAGCTCTCGATCGCTCCTCATGGCGTGAAGTCTCGGAGTCTCAAGATTTGAAGCAAAAAGAGTGGCCAGGGCGAAAGAGCGCCGAACCAACTAAAAGCTGAGAGAAGAAGCAGGCCTATCTGCAACTGACCTAACCCACCCAGGCCACGTATGCGGCCGGCTTTTTAAAGCGAGGATTGGACTTTACAGCCATCTTCGAGTCCATAGGAAATGAGAAATGTGCTCATCTTGGACTACGAAGGAGGAGCTATATAAATATACTGCTCTCCTCATTATTCTTTGGACTCGAAGACAAACCTTATTACTTAGCCCTACTATTATTATGCCTGAGTGGCATAGTCCGCTTTTGTTCCCTAACAAGGAGACCTGCAATAGAATCCCGGTTTAAATCGGGAATTTTTTACTAGGATTTGACTCGAAAATTTAATTATTGATCGCCCAAGGGCCGCATTATTGCCTATTAAACCTAAAACATCAAGTCTTACTCAATGATAAAACTAAAACATCAAGTCCTACACAATGATAAAACTAAACATCAAGTCCTACGCAATGTTAAAACTGAAACATCAAGTCATGCGCAATGTTAAAACTAAAACATCAAGTCCTGCGCAATATAAAACTAAAACATCAAATCCAATATTAAAACTAAAACATTAAGTCCAATGTAAAAAAAAAAGTCCTGCGCAATGTAAAAACTAAAGCATGAAGTCCAATGTTAAACTAAAACATCAAGTTAAAACCAAATTATTTTTTACTCAGTAGTTGCCTATACTGTGTTTCATTTCATAATTTCAAGCACTGGGTTTTGGTACCGGTAATGGGTAATTTGTTTTACCAGTTGGCTCCCTAGGGGGAAAGATTCCATTAGTTGCCTTGGAGCTCTGACTGAGATTTTTCTTTTTAAAATTTTAAAGTATGATACTAATTTGTTTAGGTCCCAGCAAAATTGAAGAATCCATTCAGGAAGTTTTGGCAAAAACAGAAATGATTAAATCTAAATATGTTGAGAAAATGAGCGAACACGAGGTAAGTAGGTCATGAACAGTTTTACATATTCAAGTAGGTCATGAACAGTTTTACATATTCAAGTAGGTCATGAAAAGTTTTACATATTCAAGTAGGTCATGAACAGTTTTACATATTCTAGTTATTTTTTTTTCTTTCAATGAATTTCTGGAATCTCATTCATTAATGGAGATAAGTTTCAAAACATACAAAACCGTTAGACATTAATAGTTTCCATGAAATTTTGAGTTATTTAATATAGGGGAAAATCTGAATAAATTAATTACTGTGGACTTGTAAATAAAATGTGAAGTTGTATGCAGTAATCTTCTCTTTGTTCATGCTGAACAGATGAATGGAGAGTTTGTAGCACTAGATGATCGTAATCCTGGCCAAGCAATCTGTAAATTTGCTGAGAGGATCAATGCCACATTCATTGTAACAGGTAACTCGATATCATATTTAATCATCTGTGCGTCAATGTTTGAAATAAAGTTGTTGTAATGTTCTTTTCTAGGTCTAATGAAACTTGACTCCATTGGTCACATATTTCAAGGCCAGTAATTCAGCTCTGGTTCCAACTCTTTTCTTTAGTGTTAATATTTGTTGACTTTATATTTATGATTGTTTTAATACATTACGTATCTTTCCTTTTTTTTTTTTTTTTTTTTGTATTTATAAGGCACAAACAGAATCACTTGCAGGGGATATATAGGCCTATATATAATGATGAAAACACACTGAAGAAACTTCTGTGTTCTTTTTTTTTCTTTAATAAACTTCTTTTAACTCATAAATTCAAACAATGCATTGATTCTCAATTCAGCATGAACTTAACATCAAATGTTTGTTAATTCACTAAAGTAATAAAACCCCAAAATATTGTTTCTTAGTTACACTGTTATTATACTGTTACAACTTAGTACTGATACAACTGAACTTTCTATTAATTAACTTGACTCTAAACAACTCATGGACCCGCAACTGCTTAAAAACTCGTTATAACGCAAGGACCCTGACTAACTCACTTTCCTCCCAATTTAGACTTTTTAAAACCGTATTTTCCAGCATCATAGAAACTTGTAATTCTAAATATTTGTATTAGCAATTCTTCTAGAAACTGACGTATGCGACTGTTTTTCCTGACTTTTTTCTCTGATTGTATGATTATAATTGACGCGTTTGTACTGCGACTTCTTTGACCTGACCCCCGTTTCTGGAAAGAGGTAGAATCAGGTTAGAGTATCAATTCGTGACAACTACATCTGAAACAAATCCTATCTTATCTTCTTCTTATCTTATATAATACAGACGTTACTTCAAAAAAGAAGATGATTACGTCCTACGCGTCATGCATTTAGTCATGCATATTAACCAATGACTTAAATTCTGCCAAGTCACTGGTTTTCCTGGCTAAGATATTTAATAGTTTTTCGCATCCAAAATAGATTTTTTTAAAATATATAAATCCAAAGGTACATCCAGTATTTTGTTTATAACATCCATACCCAGTTCCCTTTTAAAAATGAGTAGCGTGAATGTCCTTATAGGCCTTATTCTGTTTGTAATTTAAGGTACAAGAGGTCTTGGCAAGTTTAGGAGAACAGTGCTAGGCAGTGTAAGTGACTATATTCTCCACCACTCCCACGTCCCGGTACTGGTCTGTAGGATGAAATACCTGGATGACAAATAGAGCTACTGGGAGCTCCTACACAATATCCCAACACAACAGGCCTGCAGAGAAAGCAACTTGAAGACATTATGTCTTTGAAAGTGAGGAAACATCCAGTCATGTCTGCCTTACATTTCAAAACGTTTATTTCATGAAGATAAACAGCACATTCCGTAGTTAGAATTATTTGTTTGAGTATTTACATTAACTAAATGCTCAGACCAAGCCAATGTTGAAATGCTATGAATATGGTTGGCCTTTTGAAACACTTATTGATATTCTTCTAAAGATGTACATGCTTCTAGACAAATGATATTCTATTCATATAAATATCAAATCCAATATAAACTTTTGATGTTCTTATTTAAAACTGTAGATTCATTTTAGAACTTTTTTTTTCTTAATAAAAATTAAATCTAACTATCATGTTCTGTAAGCTGTTTGAACCTAACAAATACGAGCTTTGCTATACACACAAATCACACACATTAAATTGCTGCTTAGTTGTTGTTTTCAAATTAAAAATAAATATAAAAATAAACTGCATCAGTACTGAACCAAAGTAACATGTGTCACAGCACACACAAACAGGTAGAACAAACACAAATCAAGAAAACGTTTACAAGTGACCTCAAACAAATCAACATGAAACCATTATTATCATTAATAGACTTTGAAGAAGAACAAATCTTACATCTCTTTTTGTTTCCTTTGTATTTACTGGTGGAGATCCCAAAAGGCTATTGTATCACATGAACTTCCTCTTTATTCTTGATTCTAAAATGGTATATATGTATGTGCATACAATTCGCATGCTTCATGTGTAAAATAAAAGACTTTACTTTCAGAAGACTAAAAGTTGAAGCTGTATCTATTTTGAGAAAAGCAGTACCAGTAGTGATACATTTTAAATTTTTAAAATATGCATGTGATGGACAGACAAAATGCACAAAAAACAATAGCTTCTAAACATAAAAGGTCATTTTTATTTATGTAATGAATGTCATTTGTGCTGTTTTTTTCTGAAACAAACTTTTGGATATTTTAATTTTTAGCATCAGTGAATTTAAAACTTCTAATTCAATGTTGTCTAAGTGCATAGTGAATTTATACTTGTAAAATCTATAATTTAATTTAATTTAAATGCACAGTCAATTGTGGGCAAAGTACATTTATTTCTATGTGCACAAATGTGTTTCCTAAGTGAACAGTGCATTTTAAACTAAATGTTTTTTTATCTTGTTTGAAATCTGTTCAACATATTGGCCTGTTTTATTTGGTGTAGCTTTGACAGATTTTTATTTATTTCAGATTGTTTTTGTATAGCAAGAAGATTAATTTTTTATTTATAGAATAGATATTTTTAAATTTTTGTTATTACATCAAGCACATGAAAGTTAACTTGATACTTAATAATGCTTTTAATTGTATACATTTAATGACATTGTTATTGTCTTGGGACCTTAAACTTACATTATGTTTGATACAGTTTTGTATTGTTTAGCTGTGAGTATTGTCCTTTTGTTGATATATTACACATTTTGTCCTTAATATTACTTCCACTATTGAGCAATAAAGATGTCCAATTTAATATCTTATTTCAAGTACAAATATTTCAACATTTCAATATTTTAATTTTAAAAATTTCATTGATATTAGGAATTAAAATGTTGGTGTGGTGTACATAGTGCATACAAAGTAGCATGCTGAAGAAGATTCAAAATCTGGTCATAAAAGTAAACAATATGGTAGACTCCTCACACAAAGTCAAGTCATTTTTCTTCTAGAGTTGAATAAAATCAACATGCAAGGAAAGGTCCATTTTTTTTTGTCTTGAAAAAGTAAGAAAAAGCTAACTTTCAGAACTTTCCATCTTTAGGGCAGATGATATAAAAGTCATCTGTTTCTCTGGCCTATGGTTAATGAAGGTGTCATGTGGATAACACAACGACCATCTGCCTTTAATTTTCCCCACCTAATGTTGGGTACCCATTAGTCTTCACCAGGATTCCAACCTGAGACCCTTTCATTTATGCTCTGCCACTCTTCAATCATTTTAGAATACCATGTGATGAATGATATTCCACAAATCTGACCACATAAATATTTAGTTGAAGTATTTGGTCTTGGTGATGTTCATGTCCTAAAATCAATTTTTTTTTCTAACTTGAGTAATAAGGTTAAAAGTTTTGCCATGTTCCTCGTAGTTCAATTCAGTTACTGCAGAATAAGAACAAATTAAGACTCACCAAGCTTATTCAAGTTCTAATTAATTTTCAAATGAATGTCAAACTGAACATTTGGAACTGAACATTTGGAACCTAAGTTTGAAAAATTTTATAAACAACAATTGAAATGTGAAACAAATAAGAAGACTTATTGCCTGTGTCTTCTTATCAGAATCTAAGAATGCAGATTTACCAAACTTTAAAGCCATTTGTTAGCCATCATCAACAAACTGCATACCTGTGATTAGAATCATACCTATTGTATCAAGCTGTTTAGCTGATAGCTTTAAATTGAATTGATGAAAATTGTGTTAATTTTATTTTAAAATACATCTCAAAGAATACATTTCTACACTTGTATAAATAAAAAGTATTACTGCACAAATATTAGAAATAAAATTTAAAAAATGATTGGCTTTCCAAATGTTTATTTTTTTTTTATTTCCATTCTCTATGAATTGTTATCTAGTAATGTTCTAAATATCTAAGCACAATCTTGGGTAACGGCAGGTTGTCAACACGTAGAAGACGTTTAGGACCAAGAGCAGTACGTATACATAATCTGCAGTAGTGACGTAGAGATCTTGGAAAACCTGAAGAAAAATTGTTGAAAATAAATTTGGAACATACTCTTTGGTTGGCTGGAAATAGGGAGAATATTTTTTTTCTTTCTTTCATAACTTGTAGTAATCAAAACAAAAAAAATTAATAACATTTTATATTCTTTTGTTAGTCACATGTTATTTTGTTAGTTACATGTTTGTACCTTGTTTATTTGTGACATTTTTCTTTGTTTAACTAACTGATAGTTCATAGACATTAAAAAATGTTCTTCCATAATACAAGGATATAGCTAGTATTTTAGTAGACAAAATGAATTTTTAAAAAGATCTTTTAAGGTGGGTTTTTTTTTCATATGTTTACTAAACAGAACAAATAAACATAATAACATTGAAAAAAACATATACAATAGAAACTCATCATCTCTGCCTGTGGACCAGTCTACGGCACAGGCCACCAACCAGTTTAGATCTCATTGCCATGTATTTCTGTGTTCTCTCCCTCTTCCAGTGGTTCTAGATGCTGGCTGCAGGCTGGTGAATGGTGTGGCCTGTTCATTGCCTGCATGTTTAAAAGATTTCTTCTTCAATGGGCTGAGGTTTGGCAAGTTTTTTGCTACAGTTCCTCAATGATGATCTCTGGCCAGCTGACCATAACAGAGGCGTAGTGGGGGGTGGAGGGGGGGCACAATGCCCTGGGCGCTACCCTGGGGGGGGGGGGGGGCACACAGAGAGGCGCATATATATGTTCATGGTAAATGGAAGAGGGGGCGCCAATAAAGTACATTGCCCCGGGCACACCTTTGGCTCACTCTGCCTCTGGACCATACGAATCTTAATGAGGCAGGTGTTGATGAAAACCTTGTTTTTCTTCTTTGTGGAGATTGTGGCTCTCCAGTCCCTGCTCCATAGAGAAGTATCAATTTCACAATGGGATTGAAGAGACTGATCTTGATGATGGTGCTTTTTTTGCTAGATCCCCAGGTGTTCTTAGAGCTGCTCATGCTTTACAAATACAGGTTCTTACATCTGTATCTGTTCCTCCGTGATTGCCCAGCATACTATCTAGATGAGTGAAGCTTTCCAGGATGAAATGTGGAGCTCATTTCATGTTGTCCTTATTATCAGAACAAATAAGTTTAAAAAAAAAAAAAAAGAGAACATTAACCTAAAAGCTTTAAAACTTTCATTCTCAGTAAAATGATGGTGAAAAAACAAACAAACATTTGTTTATCAAGATCAAACCATTCAAGATTAAATTTAAAGCAATTCAAAACCTCTTGGGAAGAAAGACAACAAAACAAATGAGTAGCACTAAATTGAGGATGGAACTCTTTTCTTTTGAGGGAGAAGATGACATGTTTAAATCAATGTCAAGAATTTAATTCCACAATCAAAGAGCTGAGCAAAAATTATTTAAATTTTGTTTAGAAGAAATAGTTTATTATTATACCTCTCAGTATTTCTTTTCTGAGTAAAACAGAAAAGTATTGTTAGTTTAATACTTTTTTTTTGGTTAAGTAAAAATACATCAAAGAATATAACTAGATAAATGTGCTAGTGCTTTTTTTTATTCAATTATTGTTTCTGTGGGATAATAAAGCTAATTATTGTTTTTTATTAGCTAATTATTATTAATTAACAGCTGTTAAATACTACACCTCAACAAAAAAAAAAAAGTTTTTTAAGAAGAAAAAATTGATGCAAATTTAAATACAAATTTTTTCTTTGGTATCAAACAAGATTGTTATTACTTTCATGGGGAAATGTATAAATCATTGTGAGAATCAACATTTTCTTTGGCAGCTTGGGGTTCTCAAAATTATGCTAATTCATCAACAGTTCTTAAGTTACAACAAATGTGGGCTTACTTTCCCAGTCTAACAGTTGTTGCTTGCATGGAGACATGGCCCTTGGGACAAGCTGTCTGGCAGTTAGACCACTATTATTTTGTGCATACACATTGGCACCATGTTCAAGAAGCAGCAGAAGTAGCTCAAAGTTCTGATTTCTGGCAGCTTCATGGAGTGGTGTGTGGTGAATCTTTGAAATGTTTGGATTAGCACCAGCACGTAACAGCTCTTGGGCACTTTTGACATGACCTGCACTAAAACAAAGCAAGAGCTAAAGAAAAAAAATAAATGAGGAACATTTTAGCAATGCAGTTTCTTTTTTCTAAGGGGGCATGGTGGCTAAGTTGTTAAGTGCTTAGTTTCTGAACTGCAGCACGTTGGGTTTAAATGGTTTTTTGAGCTGGAATTTTGAATTTCAGGATTTTAAGGACACCCCCGCGTCCACCTAAACTCTAAGGGGTACCTGACATCAATTGAGGAAAGTAAAGGCAGTTGTTAATTGTTCTGGCCACATGAGACCCTCGTTAATCGTCAGTCAAAGAAATAGACGAGTTTTACATCATCTGCCCCAAAGATCCCAAGGTCTGAAAGGGTGTACTTTACTTTTTGAAGTTCCTTTTCTTAGAAAACAAAACAAAGATTCTCAAACTTTTAACCAATGACCAGTAACTTGCAATCCATAGAGCAGAGTCCCAACTTTTATAGTGTATTTTTAATAATTTTGGATAAGCTCTTTTTTTTATTACTATTATACTGCTCCTGTTTCTCTTACAAATACAAAGTTAACATTAGGTTGATTTTACCTTTACAAGCAGCAACATGAAGTGGTGTTCCATAGTGGCAGTCACTTTTATCAATACAAGCTCCCTTCTTAACCAATAGCTGAACACATTCCCAATGATCTGAACGAAAATAAAGTGCAGCTTCAAAATACTGACAACAACAACACATTTGTATATTTACAAATGAATATGTGAAATACCTCGAAACACAGCTTCATGCAATGGTGTTGAGAAGAGAAATGGAGGGTTCACATCAGCCCCATGATCTATTAACAGCTGAACACACTCAACACTACCAATCCAGCATGCATCACAAAGTGCAGTGGCGCCATCTATATTTCCTAAATTTACCTGAAAGAAAAGAGGTAGAGAATTAGAACAGTATTATTTCCTGCAAGATAAATTGTTTAACAATTATATTTACATCTCTTAGACTTTGCTGAGATACTGACATCAAACCATCTTCTTGTCCTTTGACATCAAACCATCTTTTGTCCCTTGACATCAAACCATCTTTTTGTCCCTTGACATCAACCATCTTTTTGTCCCTTGACATCAAACCATCTTTTAGTCCCTTGACATCAACCATCTTTTTGTCCCTTGACATCAACCATCTTTTTGTCCCTTGACATCAAACCAACTTCATGGGTGTCCTAATGAGGTACCTACAGGTACTAAGCAGGCTGTTTGATGTGCTTGAAACATTTGACAAAAGACTTTTTAAATGTAACAAAAATAGCTTGGGTGTGCAAACCAATGAAAAGAGGATTAAAAGAGTTGCTACTTGGCAAAGTAAACATGAAAAACATAAAAAATTCTTTTTTTTTAAAGATAATACTTCCTTATACTTCCTTATACCTCTTTATACATCTTGCAGAGCAATTATTTTGCTCTTAATAACTAATGAATGTTAGATTTTTTTTAAATCACACACAAGCCCCCCACCCCCACCCCTGGAGAAAATGCTGGTTGAGCGAATGTATAAATCTACTAGACATTACAATATTCCAATGATAGGCCTTTAGATCTAAACTTAGAAATACCAGAAGACATAACATATAGTTTTTTCAAGATAAATATTTTCTAGTTTTCTAGCCAAATTTAAATTAATTTCTTTAAATATTTTGAATATTTTAAAGATCAAACTAAAGTTTTTCCAGTGTGACCCATGAGCTACTAATTTTGTCCAACAATTAACATCAACTACCAACTTTCTAGGAAAATCGTTGGAGCCTTTTAGGAGAATCATGTACAACCACCATTGCCCACCCAGTTGCACTTCGAAAGTGTGACTTGAATAGAGGTATTGTAGTCAAAGAATTTTGTGAGACTAATAGGGTAAAAAGCTCCACTCGTAATAATAATTTCGTTATAAAACATTTTCATATTTGCCTCCTTTTTAAAAAAAATATTTGTTACTTTTTTTTATTTTCCCAACCAACAATACTTACATTAGCACCATGTTTGAGTAATAAAGAAACACAGTCTATACTTCCAGCCAAACATGCTTCATGAAGAGGTCTGATGAGATCAAACGTTCCTTCATTAATGTTAAATTTGCCAGACTCAAGCAAAGTTTTCAAGCTTTCAAAAGAACTTTCTCTAGCAGCCCGATGCAATGGGTATCTTTCTTGCACTTTAGCAAAAAGGAAAACAAATATTCTATTTGCAGAAACAAAAAAGAAAGACAAAGAATACACTCTGAGATTGAAATTTAGATCAAATAGTAAATTTCCCAATAAATAAATTGTTCTTTTAATTGTCCACTCTTAAGATACACTGAAATGCCTAACTTGTAACCTTGGATGTTTATTAAAGATTTCCTCTTTGGGAAAGTTTTTTAGTCACATGAGAAGTTGCAAAGGGCTTATTCCATTATTATAGAAAATGTGTTAGGCTCATTATTTTCAAGATCTTTTACTATATCTTTTATCAACTCACTCTGTCTGTCTGTATGGTAAAAAGTTTGTACACATTATTTCTCCCACACTCAATCTCAGATTAAGCTGAAATTTTGCACAATTATTTCTTTTACCTGACAACACAAGAATTAATTTTAAAAATTATCCAATTATTTAAAAATATTGGTAATTAAATATTTTGTTTGATATCTTGAACAAGAGAACAAATTTTATTTGACTAGTGGTATAAGCTGAGTTAGTCCCCTTTATGAGTACCTGTTCTGAATTGTAATAAACAATATATAGCTATATAATCTTCTCTAGTCATAAGTACCTCACTAGCATATGATAAAATTCACCCAGATATCCTTTCCTTTCTTTCTCTCTGCGCCCGCCCTCCCCCCTCCCAAACCCAATTTTCCCAACTGGTCCAGATAAGTGATAGGATCATAGTGTATTGAGAAAGCTAAAAACGGTTCCCGGTCACTTCATCCCCGGTCACTTCATCCCCGGTCATTTCATCCCCCGGTCACTTCATCCCCCGGTCATTTCATCCCCAATTAAATATTTTATATATAAATATGATTATGTAGAATGCTTTCTTTTTTTTACATTTAATGACATATTACTAAGGCGTTTATGGTGTTTCCTCTTCCACTTTGTATTCTTAATGAGAAATCTAATATTATATGGTAAATCTGGATGTGCACCTATCTATAGCGAAATGATCAAAGGCCAAGGTGTAGTACAAGTAGTGGGAATCTTTTGAGAGATGAAGTGCGATTAGAATAATTATGACCGTGCCACTGATAACTAACCATCAAAGGCCAAGGTGTGGTTCAAGTAGTGGAAATCTTTTGAGAGATAGAAGTGCGATTAGAATAATTATGGTCATGCCGCTGATAACTAACCATCAAAGGCCAAGGTGTGGTTCAAGTAGAGGAAATCTTTTGAGAGATAGAAGTGCGATTAGAATAATTATGACCATGCGGATGATAACTAACCATCAAAGGCCAAGTTGTGGTGCAAGTAGAGGAAACCTTTTGTGAGATAGAAGCGCTGCTAAATTAACCATCAAAGGCCAAGGTGTGGTGAAAGTATGACCATGTTTCACTTTATTTTATTTTTCAATCGCTCTTTCTTGAAAATGGGCGAGTCATTTTTAGCCTTGAAATAAGGTTTTATTTTTTTCTAATAAAGGCGGACTTACTTTTAAACATTAAAGTTACAAATTGTGTTATAGGACTATTTCTATCGATATTTCATTTCTACAAGTCAATGTAAGTATGTATTTTGTTTATTGATATTCATTTTAGATATCGAAACTGGTGGGCCTATATTTATGTGAACATAAATGCCCATCATGATGAGTTTCCTATGTCCTTAAAATTAATTGTTTGAGTGCTTATTGGAAATAATCTTGCATGTATATTTAGGGTGTGACTCTCTCTCTCTATCTCTTTTTCTCTCTCTCTGCCAGTAGGCGTCGATCTGATGTATTTTTTCCCACTCCACAGCATTGTTTTTAGGTTTTATAAGTGATCAGCAGTTCTCTATTTCAAATAGCCAACATTGGTGGCTACACGAACTGTTAGAGAAATGCCTCTGGAGTTCACATTAAGTAGTAAAGGCAGATCTATCCTAGTTTATGAAGGATATGAATTCTGGCTCAAGAAGAAGGCGCTAAACGGAAACATGAACTGGAGATGTAGCAAATATCAAACACACAAATGCCCGGTAACATTAGTTACTGCCCAAGATGATGTAATCAATCAATCATCTACTCACAATCATGAATGTAACAGAGATAAAGCCATTGCAAAGAACGTAGAAGAAAAAATGAAGGAGAAGATGTCGGAAACCACAACAACACCGGGGGCTTGTCAGGCTAATGTAATCATCGAATTACCTCCTTCTGTTCTGATGGCTTTGCCCAGAAAAAGTGTTATAAGCAGGACTCTCAGACGACATTTTCGCCTGATGCAAACTTTGAGGTACCAGCAGTGTACAAAGAGTTTCTATTATACGACTCCTTGGAGAAAAGCGAAAATAATCGATTTCTAGTTTTCAGTGACCGACAGTTACTAGAATGGCTTGGACGTAGCAAATGTTGGTTTGCCGATGGTACTTTTAAGGTTGTCCCCTGTTTATTTTATCAACTCTACACAATTCACTTTCAATACGCTCAGGGTGTGATTCCACCAGTGTTGTACTGCTTGCTTCAGGACAAAACCAGAGTTACGTATGATAGATTGCTGGAAGCAATTAAAGAACTTGTAACACCAGAAATTATTGTTACAGACTTCGAGAAAGCGCCATGACAGCTTTTCAAGAGAAGTTTCAGACATGCAGAGTAACGGGATGTTATTTTCACCTCTGTCAAGCTGTATTACGTAAAGTCAATGAATTGGGCATGAAAAGTGACTATGACGGTTGTAATGAGTTACGTGGCATGGTAAGATGTCTTTCGGCTTTGGCCTATGTACGTGAAGAACACATTAGTGATTCCTTTGAATTACTCGCCGATTCCATGCCACAACACGATTGGATGCCGGAACTGTTAGCCTACTTCGAGCATACCTATGTCTGTGGTCGCAGACAGCGTGGCAGAGGAGATAACTATGCTTCAGCTTTATTCCCTCCAAGTACATGGAATAAATACCTTGACGTAATCGGTGGTGTTGCGAGAACGAATAACGCTGAGGAGGGTTGGCATCATGCCCTCCAATCTCTATTTTCATGCCACCATCCAACTATGTGGACATTTCTAGATGGTTTACGAAAGGATAGTCAGTTGCACAAGGCATCAGTTTTAAAGGCTAGCGCCGGCACTGAAGAACGCCCAAGGAAGAAATATGCAACACTGGCTAAGAGAATAACAAACATTGTTCATCAATATGAATCGATGTATCGTCTTCTGTACTTACAATCGATAGCTTATCTATCTACTGATGTAGATAAACACAAAAACACTTTTTTACATTACCTTTTTATTTTTACATGCTAAATTTTTTACAGTTTTTAATGGCATTTAATTTTAATTTTATTCTGTAACAATTTTGTCATTTAAATAAAAAAGGAATACCATTAAATATTGCTCATTTAATGCTTTTAAAAATTACAATTTGTTAGATAAAATGAACAGATGATGAAAATATCAGGGGATGAAATGACCAGGGGATGAAGTGACCGGGGGATGAAATGACCAGGGATGAAGTGACCGGGGATGAAGTGACCAGTCACCCTAAAAACATGAAATAGCACTAAACAAAAACAATTGGTAAAAATATTACTAATCGCACAAATTTATTGTTGGTCTAGATCTATTACAAATTTAGGTAATTCTGCAGGAGTTCAAGGGGCAGCCATCTTTGTTACTATTTTGTTATTGTTTATGTTTCAAAGAAATCCCAAGATAGTGTCTTAAAAAATACCAATAATTAACATTACTTCTGTGGTTTCAAAGCAATGCTATTTTTTCTTTTAATTTTGACTTGGTGTCAATACAATTCGTTTCTTATTTATTTTTAATTGTTAAATATTCATATTGTCTATATCTATTCTGAATTATTCTGATATAGAGAATCTAAATTTAACTAGGCCTACAATAAATATCAGCACAGTTTATTACCAAAAATTAATAGACCTTTATTGCCTTTAAGAACCTTATCATATTAATATAATATAGTAATTAGTCTAGTTCTAGCAGTTAAAAAGATTATGTCTAATTAATAGACTTATTAGGACTAGATGATACCGGTAAAGCTAGATTTAGCATATTATTTAGCTTCAAAAATAAAAACAAACAAAAAACCAAATCAGAGAGAAAACCCAAGATACAAGATTACAATCTAAACAATAACAAAGATGGTTGCCCCTTGAACTCCTCAGAATTACCCAAATTTAATTACATGGCTGATCCATACTAATTGATACAATTACATTCGTATAAGCTTTGCTTTTAAAAAAATTAGAGAAGGGAAAAGCAGAGAAGGGAGGTTTTGAGTTTACAATCCCCTTCCAGGGGGTTTTGAGGTTAACCCATTAGCTCCTTCTGCAGTTGGAAACGTTTTCCCGTTTTTGTCCTAAACTGTTGTAGAACGTTTCTAAAATCCCCTATTCAATATACTTGCTTTAAACTTTTTAAAAAGAAGATTTCCTCTAGTCTCGTTGCAAGCGTGATTAAAAATAATTTTGGAGATTACCGATTCTATTTTTAATAAAATCGGGAAGGTTTTTATTTTTTAAATAATTTTTCAAACGAACAGGCCCATAGCCCCAGTGTATAAGCCCCCACGTGGGAAAATGAGTATTTTTGAAGTTTTTTATAATCTAGTGGTATTAAACGTATATATATTTTAAAACTAGACATATAGTTCTATTTTTTAAAGTTATCTGTTTGTTTATTTGTATTTGATCTTCAATTTGATTATTTTTTGCAAAATACATATTTTTTAGGATTTTTTAAATAAGGAGTTATCCCTCCTTGCTTAGGACTTTGAAAGGGTTTTTTGAACCGGAAATAGGAGCTATTGGGTTAAAACCCCCAGCCCTGTTCTATAAAACAAAAAATAAAGCAAACGACAGTCACCTAATTCCATAAGCATCTAGATTCTAGATAGAGATCTATAGCCATGGTTGTTGTTTTTTTATATTTAAAATTACTCTCCCACCCCCACATTACTCAAACATTAGGCCTATACCTATAATACTATTAAAAAAATAATTTTTATTTAATAATAATAGTAGTAATAGATATAGGTCTAGAGTCTAGAATAGATCATCATTTAGTTTTAGAGTTTTACTCTAGTGTCTCTAGTACTAGTAAAACTAGTACACTCAGTACAGATCTAGACAGACTAAATCTAGACTAGATTAGTCTAATCATTAGTCATTAGTAGTGACATTACTAGATTTATTTACCAAATACAGCATTACTCAGATTACTGTATTAGTCTAGTCTCTAGTCTATTAGAATTAGATCTAGATTTTAAATTTTTGTTTGCCAAATAAACAAATTTAATTAAAAAAAAATTACCATCTTGATTTTCTGTATCCACCATTGATTGACCGAAATTTTAATTACCGATTGACCATCAGGACGCTTGATTCTTTTCTAGACCTGGATTAGATCTAGATTTCTAGATCTAGATTTAGATCTAGTTCTATATAGAAATCTAGATCTAGACAAATCTACTGGATAAGGTAAAAAAAGAAAATGCAAAAAAATGATAAGTTCAGTGACTTAGGGGATTAGGACTAGACTTTATATTTTAAATTAAAGAGCTCTCTCTTGGAAAACAGCAATCACCTAAAGATGTCTATAATTACATAAATGTATTAAATGGAAGAACTACATCTAGATTTATTCTCACGGAAACATTGAAGAGATTTTTATCATATATCTTCTTATCTTATAAGATACAGACAGGGGGAGGAGAGACATGGCATTAAAAATTAAATGTTTTATCTAGCATTGAGTAAAATGAAGTATAACCAAAAATAAAAACATTTGCATATATTTTGACATAGGAATGAATGATCCCCAGTGACGTAGCAAGGTAGCCGTAGGCCAGGGTTGATGGACCGCAACTCCCAAATTAAGTTTGTGCCATAAAAAAAACGAGTATATTTATCAAAATATATTCTAATGCACATAGTGTACCATTTTATCATTACGTTTGATCAGTTATGACTTTGTACAAGTAGGCCTTATAATGTCTTATAACTCAATGATTGTAGGCTACAAATTCCCGAAAATACTGTTACGAATCTCACTATCCAGGCTCTCTGCAAACTGCACCTTACACCACCAACTTAAAGAACTTGACAACTCAGGGCTCCAAAGTAACGTAACACTTTAATTGTTGAATAAATAACAGCCAATACTTTACAATTGGCAACACGTACACTGTACAAATATCTCTCCGATAACACCGTTCCGCCGTATCAACTCTTGCACTGGCCTCTCCGTCCGGCGCCTTCGACCTCACGGAGGTCACGCTCCGTCTCGTTCCGGGCTTGCACTGGGTTCAACAGTTCAGGACTGACTTCACACACTAGGCTCGTTGTGTCGGACTCGATCGCAGACCAAGATCAAGACGCCAGTCGTCTCAACTGTACTTGATAGTACTCCGCACTGAACCGTCGTAATGCTCCGTACAGAACCTCACCGCTGAACTGTGCTGTAGTCGACCGGACTGTAGTGAACCGGGCTCTGAACCGCCTTGATCCTTCCCGAACTGTCCTGTTGACACTCGACTCGGTTGACCGTCGTAACTCGTCACGGTTGACCGCTCGTCTAGCGCTGGCCTGGGGCGATTTGCGTCGGCTGACTACACACACACCACTACCCCCATTTGTGCCACCAACAGGTTTATAACAATACTAACAACTAAAGGTGTTTCAAATTAACAAACAAATGTGTATTTGTTCTTTTCCCCATTATACACATTTACATTAGGAAAACACTTCTATGTGCAAAGCTTTTAAACATTGATTTAAAAAAAAAACCTCTTTCTATGTCTATTTGTTAACAGCAAATAGATGTAGCATTTATTAATTTGTTTTCCCGGCCTTCTGATTATCAAAGTCTGAAATCAATGAATCTATATCTAAACGTGTGGCTGTTTCTCGTTCGCTCAATGAAAAGAACAGCAAGTGAAGTCAACCTGCTTTGTGTCTTAAAACTTCTGAAATAATTTAGTCTCAATTGCCACTTCGAGAATGACCGTGTTTTCAATACAATGTAATTTATTGCCTAACACAGTTCCAAGGTGCTTAAAGCTTTGAACTATTTGTATGCTCTCTCCAGCTACTGAAACAATATCAAATTGTCTTTTAACTTTTGGCAATCGCTCGAAGCGAAAAACTGGACCAACACCCTAAGATCGAGCTTCTTCGGAAGCCTCTTTTTTTTTTTTTTTACACTCCAAGTTATTTCTCTAATGACATTCTTCATTAGAGATATTCTCCAGTTGACTCATAGCTTGATGTAGATCTCGCTGCTCCTTTTCCTACAATTTTGAAACAATGTAGATTGCGCTTACAATTTTGTACTAGACAATGAACAGAACAATAGTATAGAACGTTTCTAGTTTCCCCTGCAGCTTCCATGCATTTTTTTCCTTTGGGAAACACAAAGTAATTTGTAATCTTATACCATCCATCCATCCCAGTGGCGCTACAGCCCAACAAAATATCTTAATCTCATTGCAATTGGAGCATCATTCCTTGATGACTACCTTGTAGGACGCCTTTGTGACCTACAAGGAGATTATATAAATGTTTGTTTTGTAGATTTCCCTATCCCTGAGTTCAAGACGTACTCCTCTTGATAGGCTGTTATCGTAAATACATAATAAGCGGGGTTTTTTTTTCACCAAAGACACTGAAATCTGCAATTTCTTAAACAAAACTTTTAAGACCAAGTTTATATTGTGGTTAGCACAGAGAACATAATGTTGAAGCAATGCCTAATGGTCATGGCGCTGTCCACTGGAAGCACTAGTCTTGGCCTTGCATTTTACAGATAATAAGATAGGCTAATAATCTCCGATCACTAAACAATATCGAACAGTAATTCTTATTTGATAAACTTTTGGTATGTTTTGGCTACTGTCGACAATGATAAAATTTAAATGTGCGGATTGAATATTCTTTAGTATTTTTCTATAAAAAGGCAGAAAATCAAAGAAAACAGATTGAGCTTTGAGAACGCTGAGTAGCCTAATTAACCAGCTATGTCGAATATTGACTTCGTACTATCAGGTATGTTCATATATAGATCTAATTGTCACCTCCTCCTTTTTTTTGTGCTAAACATTATTATTTTCTCAACCAAACTCTTTCCCTCCCACCCCATATAACGTCCAGGACTCTGAAGCCTGTAACAGTGAGACTGTGACGTTTTGTAAATATCTTTTTTATATTCTTTAGAAAAGATGAAAGATAACTTTATTCTTCCAAACAAATGGAAATTCAGTTTGACTACAATTATCCACCTCGGCATAACTCAAACAACAATGTAGACCCCAACATCTTGCTTGCTTGAATTCATCCAGTCCATTACGTACACTAGTGATGGCGAATGGTTAATTCAACGGTAGTAATAAGTACCTGACGTTTTTTTTTTTGTTTCGCCGTTAGCTAGGCCCGCCACTGTTTCTTGAGCGGATAGGAGCCTTTTAGCCTACTTGATACAGAAAGACGGAAGTTGAAGGTGTTGATGGACATTTCTGAATTGATGTGCGTAAGTGTTTATTCCTTGGCCAATGCGACTATACACCTATCCAGTATCTTTTTTATACGTATCATCATGAGGTTTAACAGTTGTTTTTTTTTTAAATCTTTTACGACAAACTGGTGAGAAACAGCAATAATTTAACTACATTTTTTGTTTGAGAATTCAAGCAATTTTAGCTTTTTTATCTCTCAATATTTTTCTGCTCCTACTTAGTTCTTTTTTTTTAATCCTTGCTTATAGATTCACTAGAGTAGAATGACACTAATGCCAACTCTACAAAACAATAAGAAATAAAGGCTTAATAATTGTTTGTTAATTGCTTAGTGTATGTTAGAGCTTCAAGCTGACTAGAAGCGAGGTCTACGGGTGTTAGGTATGAAATAATGTTTGCCAAAGTGGTATGCTAGGTTTACACCGTAAATTCTGTAATAGAACTTTTATAATAAATAGCATGGCCTGGGCCTGGGCCCTTTAAATAAAAGAATCTAAAATCTTTTATAGGCATTAGGCCTACTGCCATTGAAAGCGACCCACAACGGCGGCACCACCAATAATTAGGGTGCGGCACACAGAATGTCCATGTGGCCAGTCCTTCTCTTCCTACCCCCCCCCCCCCCGCGATGATAAACAATTATTAGGCCCAGTTCACACTGAACCGTATTGTCCAGTATCTAGATATGAATGTCTCCTGACCTTGCTGTGTTATGCCGTCAGACACGTTGGTAACATTTGCGTCCCGCATACGTTTGTTTAGTATGTAGAGAGTTAGGATTGGAGTTGTTGACCGTTTGTAATTCATGGTTCATAGTTTCTGATATTCGTGCGACAATTATTAAAACATGCCTTTTTCTGTTTACAAAGATTATATCAACTCACTCTGTCTAGTAGGTAAAAAAATGTGTGGGCCCTACTGTGCCTACACGTGATGTCTCCTACACCCAATCTTGGATCAAGCTGAAATTTCGCACAATTATTTCTTTTACCTGACAACACAAGAAGAAAAAAAAAGTAACCAATCAGTCAATTAATTACTGGTAATTAATTATTTTGTTTAATATCAACAAGGGAAGCTAATTCTTCAGTATTCACAGATATGGCTGAATTTGTTGTGTTTAATCCCCTTAAATAATTGTTAACGCTATTTCCCCCTCACGCATTCTCCCAACAAGTTAATATTCTAAACAATTATTTATTGTAGCTAACAAAACATGAATCAATTTAAAAAAATAGTCAATTAAATATTGGTATCAGAAACTAATTATTTTGTTTTATATCAAATAAGAGAAATAACTTGTACATTATTGATAGAAATAGTTTTAAGGGCGGATTTCTTCCCCTTTAGGTAGGCTTTTTTTTTTTTTAAAGTATTTTTATATCTTGCTTGTACTGATATAATATCAGTTGTCTTTTTATAATGATGTAAACTCATTTGTCTGTTTATATAGAATATTGTCGCAGTGGTGTAGTTATAGGGATATAGTCACAGCGGTGTGGTCATAGGAATATAGTCACATTGGTGTGGTTATACCGTCATACTGATATAGAGTCAGTTGTGTGGTCACACTTCTAAAGATGGTCACAAACATTTAGGGATCTGTTTACCACAATGTTGTATCTTACAACTGATCTCCCTGTAAATGGTTTGACTGTGGACTAAGCGATTATAATTAGTTAACAACATGTACATGCATGTGATAATTACTGATAATTACATTTTTGCATTAAGGGGAAAGGAGAGAGAGATGAATGCTCCATTAGCAGCAAACATTTCATAGTCACTCCGAGCTTCGAGGGACAACTACATTGAAGAGGTATGTTTAGAACAGTGTTTCATAATCCTATTAAATAACATGGTGGCATACGGGATAGATCATATAAGCTTTGAGTTTCAATTCTCTTTTAAAATATAGTAACGCATAAAAATTGAACTTACGTTTAAAAGCAGAACTCTCCACACTCGATGTGGGCTTATAGTTTAAAAAAAAAAAAGGTTTTATAGACCATTCGATAATGTAGCATGTTTCTATCCGTACAGAGAATACAGAGTAATTTTAAATTAATTCATTATAAACGACATTATTTCGCATCTTTCAAAAATTAGATCATTTCAGTAGACATTTCAATACGTCTTCTCCATAGCAACGAATACCATGATGTAGCGTGCCGAATAGAAAAGTAGGGGCCGTTTTCCAAAGGCTGCGGCCTATTTGGACAAGCCAAGCTATTGGACTTAAGACAAAAATTCACCTACTTAAAACAATTGTCTTCCTAACATCGATGTATGCATGCAAGACATGGAAGTCATCTGCCAAAATCGATAAAGACTAAATATGGTTCAGCAAAATTAAGTTAGAAGAATTTTAGCAGTCAATTACAGAGATTTACAGTTGCCCAACTAATCCACATGACTCACACATGGCCAATTAAACCATGGGACTCACAGATGTCCTGTTGAGCTCCTTGGCTAACATATGTCCAGTTAATCTCTATGTCTCACATAGGATCAGTATAACCCTATGGCTGACAAAGGGTCAGTCAAACCCCATGGCTCAGCACACTTGGTTCACTGGTGGCCACTCTGTTCACTTGGTTCACTGGTGGACATTTAATTCACATGGCTCACTGGTTGTCATTCAATTTACTTGGTTCACTTGTGGCCATTCAACTCCCATGGCTCACTGGTGGTAGGCTATTTAAAGAAGATTAAAATCATCTGCTGCGCTTAGGGTTACCAGACGTTAGGCCATATTCTCCTTTTTGGGGCCGTGTCCTTCGTTCGGCCGGCACTAGTCTAAAGTGTTAAGATGTCTGACTTTTTCAGTGTTGTTTACTTATTAAATACTTCTATTATTTTGGTTTAAATACAAACAATTCCTTCACATAAAAAGTATCCAAAGATTTCATGCTTTCCTGTAGAGTATGTTGAATTGTATAATGAGTGACATGATAAATTCAGATGATAGTCAGATATGTTTAGAATTTGTATTCAATAGTGTCGGCTAACGTTAGTTCTAGATGCTAGTGGTCAAATAAAGAGAAGGTGTAGATTGTCAGGTCAAATGAAGACTAAGTATCAATGGTTTGGTGATGTGCCACACACCGTTATTGAAACCAAAAGTCTTGTTTGTGATTCACGCGAGTCGGTTGCAAACAAGGACAACATTGATTTAGAGCGCCATGTTGAAAATGAAAAAAAAAAAACACATCTAAACATGATAAGAACATGTGGCCAAAATTGAGAGAGTGTTTTCGCTGATAATTGCACACTGGACAAATGAGGGGAATAAACTATGCCTCCAACTCAATGAGAGGTATTCTTCTCACAAAGTACAATTTGAAGAAAAATGTCCTGCACTGGTAGGTGCTGTTTTGGCGCGTGAAGTTAACGTCTGCTCCAAATCTACTTGTTTCGGTCCTGTCCTGGAGCTCCAAACGCGGCACTAATGATAAACTACCTGCGAAAAGTCGTTTCTTCTGGGAAATTTGCTTTGAACTAAAGTTACATTACAGCGTATGATTGGCTTCTTCTCTTTCAGTTACTACTAGCACTAACGTGAGCCGACATCTTGAATCAAGATTCTTAGTACTATAAATGCAAGTACAGTTTTTAAATACATTTAGGTACAGTTGTTGTCTTTCTTTGCAAGACTTTTGGTGCGTAGGTGTCTGGAACGGGTGACCGGTCACTTCATCCCCGGTCATTTCATCCCCTGGTCATTTCATCCACTGGTCACTTCATCCCCCGGTCACTTCATCCCCCGGTCATTTCATCCCCTGGTCACTTCATCCCCCGGTCACTTCATCCCCTGATATTTTCATCATGTGATAATTTTATCTAACAAATTGTAATTTTAAAAAGCATTAAATGAGCAATATTTAATGTATTTTTATTTAAATGACAGAGAGAGAGAGAAAGAGATATATAGAGAGAGAATCACACCCTAAATATACATGCAAGATTATTTCCAATAAGCACTCAATTAATTTTAAGAATTAATTTTAAGGCTATAGGAACCTCATCATGACGGGTATGTTCACATAACTAGAGGCCCCCCACCAGTTTCGATATCTAAAGTGAATATCAATAAACAAAATACATACTTAAATATACATGCAGAAATGAAATATCGATAGAAATAAAGTCCTATAACACAATTTGTAACTTTAATGTTTATAACGAAATCCGCCTTTATTAGAAAAAAATAAAACCTTATTACAAGGCTAAAAATGACTCGCCCATTTTCAAGAAAGAGCGATTGAAAAATTAAATAAAGTGAAACATAGTCGTACTTTCACCACAGCTTGGCCTTTGATGATAAATTATCAGCGGCACGGTCATAATTATTGTAATCGCACTTCTATCTCTCAAAAGATTCCCACTACTTGCACTACACTTTGGCCTTTAATCATTACGCTATAGATAAGTACACATCCAGATTTACCATATAATATTAGATTTCTCATTAAGAATACAAAGTGGAAGAGGAAACACTATAAACGCATTAGTAATCTATATTATAAAGTAGAATGTGAGGTGTATGTATGTATGTTACTTAAAGACATCAAAACCGCTTGACCAATCTTGATAAAACTTGGCAGGAATGTTTCTTGGGTACCAACTTAGACCTTAGTGTATGTATTGTAGCCCTAAAACAAACGTAAGACCCTAAAAAAAATAATGTTGTCCGACTCTATTACAGCTATAGTATTTTATGGATCTAGGCCATGTCTACAGTGTTGACGTGAGAAAAGATCGAAAGGATTTAGACCTAGATCTAATTTTAAGAAATACGCTTTGCTCAGATAGTTTTTTACTTTGACACATGAAAATACAAAAGAAGATCCATTGATTTCATTATATAATAAAATTAACCTTCAATTTTGTGTTTCAAAAGCATTTTTTAAATAAATTAGTTCCTGATATCTGTGACTACAGATTTCCTGGCGAACATTTTTTCATTAGACAATACCGTAATGAATCGCGAACTAAAAATTAATTCGTTTAATTGTTTACTTTATAATCCCATCCCTAGATCTAAAACTCTAATTCAACTCTAAGATGATAAAAAATTCTCTTTGCACAGATAGTTTTATACTTTAAATCATAAACATACTAATTATAGTTCATTCATTTCATATTTTGATGAAATAAACATTCAAATTTGGTTTTCTAAAGATACATTCGTTTACGAAAGCTGCGAAGCCGAGTTGAGATAGGCCTAGATCTATATTCATTCATGAATCGCGTACTGAAAATTTTTTCGTTTAATTGTTCACTTTATAATCCCATTCATTTAAAAAAGCTATCGCTTTTTTCGTTTTAATCAAATATATGTAGACCTACAAGCATATGTTTTAATTTGAAAAAATGGATTTAAGCCTATTAGCTATTTTGATTTGATAGCTTCATTCACACTATTTTTACATTGACACATTCGCTTTACTTATTACTTTATTATTTCGTTTAATTGATTACAAAACACTCTTAGTGACTATATCGAAAGTAATGCGCAAATAAAGACCCGCGGGTCGCGGGTAACATATGTCTAGTATGTCATAAAATGTAAAAAAGAAAGCATTCTACATAATCATATTTATATATAAAATATTTAATTGGGGATGAAATGACCGGGGGATGAAGTGACCAGGGGATGAAATGACCAAGGGATGAAATGACCGAGGATGAAGTGACCGGGGATGAAGTGACCGGGGATGAAATGACCGGGGATGAAGTGACCGGGAACCCTGGAACGCTAGCTCGCGCTAAGCATCATTTATGTCGGTAAAAAAAAAACAATTGCTATGATGTCTCACATTTGGGATGTTTCTAGTACGTCTGAGTTTTTACACAAGTATCTAATCTGACGAACATTACAGTTATTCCTAGCACGAAAAGAAATTGGATTAATTTACCATACAAAAAAAAAATACAGAACTTTTGTAGGTCGTTAAATTGCTTAACTTACATATTTAATTTTAAAAATCTGTTTCTAAATCTTATAGGAAGAATAAGTATCACAACGCATGATTTGCTTAGGATTTCAGGACTGAAGATTTGAGAGAAGACTAAGACCCAAGACAATGTCGACCATTTTCTTCACATTACTTCTGTTCGGCTTAGGTGTCAGTCAAATGTATAATCGCAAACGTAAGTACAAGAAGTAAACGTACTTGTGTTTTTAGGAAACGTCTGAAAATTATGAGCTAATAATAATGGTTAGTCGCCTATGTCTATTTAGATCTATTTTGTCCTACTCTATAATTAAAGATAGTTTGTTATTGGTCATAACATTTAGCATTACTTAGACATTTGACAGCAGTGCGTTTTGTTTTTAGTAGAGATGCTAAGAAGATACGAAGTGTAAGATTATTTCCTGTTTCTAATGTGTTAGGTTGTCCCATTAGTTATCATCTTAACAATTAATTAAATAAACAGCTAGCTATTCTTTTTGACTAAATATTATTTCACGACAGTACTTAAATCATTGTGTTCGTGTGTCAAGGGTCTGTGGGCCACATTTGTCCTCAGGTCACATATGGCTGACATAGATGATCCTTTAGTTACCTCTGCTTTGTGGGGTGACAGGGGCTCGCGCGGTGGCTCGTGTTGAGGTAACGCCGGGAGCCAAGTTCCACGTGAAGTCCTTCGTATTTCCACAATGTATAGAGACTTGGCTGGTGGCTTGGCGGAAGGGAAAAGGTCTATCGAGACCTTCCTTCTTCTTGAAGCCAATTGGATGTTTGAGTTACCCGTTTGCCGAGATTTATTTCCTCTTATAAACGGTTTCACGAAGGCTCAAGGTCGGTAAAATACGTCACACACTGGGATGGTGGCTTTAATTTGAAACAAGATTTCATTTGCAGTGGTTTATTGTATTTAAGGGAAGTACACATTCGCCTCTTTGTCTACACATACAAAGCTGGCCGTCTTTAGAAAGGCGACAAGAAGGAACTTGTGCTCTGGGTTTGAGAGGGCTTCATGAACAGTTAATATTGAGGGAGGGAGGATTGGGCTTGTTGGGTAGCTTGTAGGTCACATGTATTTGTGTGAGGGAGGATTGGGCTTGTTGGGTAGCTTGTAGGTCACATGTATTTGTGTGAGGGAGGATTGGGCTTGTTGGTAGCTTGTAGGTCACATCTATTTGTGTGAGGGAGGGAGGGCTTGTTGGTAGCTTGTAGGTCACATCTATTTGTGTGAGGGAGGGAGGGCTTGTTGGTAGCTTGTAAGTCATGTATTTTGTAAGTCATGCATTTTGTAAGTCATGTATTGGTGCTGAAATAGCCGGAACCTGTCCACTTACCTGCCTCACATTTGGGGGGGGGGGGATACATTTTCTAAAACAGTGATGCCCAACCTTATTCATCCTGCGGGCCATTTATATTTATGACACTCGTGTCGCGGGCCACATGACCGATCAGGTACAAAAACGAAATGAAATTGACTTGAAACTATTTGATTAGAAACTTACATGATTAGACATTGGAAGTTTTTCTTTTTTTACGCGTCGGAAAGTGGCTTCATTTCTCTACTTCAAATGTAAGCAACATTGTAGATAGCATTTGTAAAAATACATTTTTCAACCTTTTTTATAAAGAGGGGATTGTCTACAATTTGTGCTGACGTCTCAGCGGGCCGGATAGAACCACGTCGCGGGCCGGATCTGGCCTCGGGACATACTTTGAGCACCACTGTTCTAAAACATAAATTGATGTAGTTACAACGATACTAGAAAGATATCAAAATACTCTACTTTAAAAAAAATCATGTCTATAAAACTTTGTTACATTGAGTGAAATGACTTGTCAACATTTTTGTTTCCCAATTGTTGTCTACAGCTTCACCGTGTAGGTTCGATTCCAGTGGTGAAGATTGTGCCGTAAAAACTGGCGGAAGTTACTTCTGGTTTAGCTATGCTCGTAAATGTGAATTCCTCAAACACTGCAACAAGAATAACAAGGACGTTTTCAAGACTGAACAACATTGCCGAACTACATGTCTCCACGAGGAAGAACAAGCTAAGAAAAGGGGCTAGGCCTACTAATAAGATGATTCTCAGCTATCTGAAGATACTCTGTGACTTAGTGTTAACAAATGTCTAGCTTTTGCTTTGCTTAGTAGTGTACTGTTTAATGTTTCATTTTGTACATTCTTTCGCTCTTTCTCTGTCTTTATCAAAATTATAATAAAAACTGCACTCAAGTTATTTTCCTTGTTCTGTTTCATTTTAAAAAGTCATCTAAAGGGGTGTTTGCGGGTGGCTAAGAACCAGGGCCGGTCTTAGGCCACTACAACCTTTGCGGCGCAGTGGGCCCAGCACGTCCATAGGCCCCGGGCGAATCCTAGGTGTAAATTATTAAATTAAACCATTTTTAGCGGCCCCCGAAAAGGGAAAAGACGCTATTAGTTTTGTTTGGTCTGTCTGTCCGTCCGTCCATCCCGTTCAGATCTCAGAAACTAGAAGAGAAAATGAAAATCGGACATCATGATATTTTAGATCATTCAAAGTTCTGATGCAACGGCTACTATTTTCTTTTCCAAAAGTGAGCTATCTAATTTTTTAAATATGTAAAATATATGCAAGCAGATTTTTCAAAAAAATTACACCAAATTTCAATGAAAAACTTCAGGGGAGGTAACTCTTTTTTAACTCTTCATTAATAACTTAAGCTTCATTCATAGATTCGCGCATTGTTACAAAAAGGTCTAAGGTCACATTGGTAAAAGTGTCAATGGTTCATTATAAAATATATTTTCCATTTATTAACTAACTCATTAAATAGAATACTGATTTAAATGTTGTTTCAAAAAAGAATTTTGATACAAACTTCGTTTTAGTTATAAGTTTCAAAAATAACTTACTACTTTTATAGCGCGCAATTTCGACATATTCCCGTTATAGGGGCCTACACTTGACAGCCTAAATTTGACTAAATAGAGCCCAGATCTAGATATATTTATAATAAATGTATTAATAATTTGAACAAAATGTTAATCCATTAAGAAAATAGTTTATCTTCTAACAGCTTAGGAGTGCAGATTTATTTATTATGTAAGGAGTAGTATCACTTTAAGAAATGAATCGAATACGAACAGCAGAGAACATCAGTAATATGGCATTACCTGGTAACAAAAGGCCTACTATTCATGATCATAGTATTGGAATAGGTCTAGTAATTTTAAGATTAAACGTGTAAATTCATACGAGTTCTAGTCTAGATAGGCCTATAGTAGATCAGTGGCATAGCATCCATGGCGCGAAGGGGTTCAATGAACCCGGGCCCACGACCATTAGGAGCCCACAGCTTGTGGCGTAGCAACAATGGCGCAACGGGGGTTCATTGCGCTTGGGCCCATTACTCATAACCAGTTGGGGCCCACGTGAGAACTTATTATTTTTTATCATAGGCAACTATATTTTTATCATCAAGTTTTCCATACATTATCACAGCATGCATGCGTCATATTTCTGGCTTTGTCTGTATCAGTTTGTTTAGCATAGCGGTCATTTTCGAAATTTCGATTGATCAAAAATTATTTACAAAAATTATTTAAGAATTTCTATGCCACAGATGAGGTTGGCTTCACTTGGTGTTCCTTTCATTGAGAAACAGATAAAAGCTTAGAAACAGATATAGCATACTGGTTACTGACTTTTCTCTTTAGAAGGCCAGAAAATTGTTAGTAAATAAATGTTAGATCTGTTTACTGTTAAATAATGGCCATAGAATCAGAGGTTAGTTTGTATCAATGTTTAATAGTTTTATACCTATAAGCGTTTTAGAAATGTAAATGTGTATAATCGGAAATAGAACTCATAAAACATTTCTTTATTCATTTGAAACACCTTTAAGTCGTTTAATTGTATAAGCATGACATTAAAGACACTTTACTTGTTGGAGTCCTAACTGAATCACACGTAATAACATAATTAGGCCTAGGGGAATGTCTGGTCTAAGTAGACCTACAAGTCTATCAAATCATTTCTAGCTAGCTCACTACATAACTAAAATAGGTCAAGGATTTTTTTTTCCTGTTGCCAATTTATTCAGTTTTGTAAGAAGCATAAATCTTTTTTTAGTTTCTCTTTATTACAATGTAACATGTTGTTAATTTTGAATGTATGAATAAGGTTAATAATTATTATTTTAAAAAATATAAGTTTACGCTAAATGAATATATGGAGATGCTGTGGCTGAGTAATAAAGCACTTGGAAACAGAAGTCCCGTGTTCGAATCCTGATGAAGACTCTAGGTAGACCACTTCGGGGGCCGATTTTCAGTTTGTGTTTCCAGACAAACTGTCTTTGTAGCTTTGCTACGAAATGTTGTTTTTTTCTTGAGGCTTTGAATAAGAGATTGACCTTTACAAAACAATTAGATCAATTAGATGCTCATTATAAGACATCAGTTAGGCCAGGCTCACATCTAGCTTCACATTCAGTTTCACCTATCCCTTGGTCTGTTGGACCTTTGGGGCACCACACAAGATCTGTCAACCTTCTTTCTTCATTCTTCTCTGTCTTTTGCTTTTGATATAATTTTATTATGATATTATTTCTGAAAATATTGAGACATGCCTTTTTACCTGCCTAGGTGGACCACTTCTGATAGAATTTAATTCTGATATTCTTCTGAAAATATTGAAACCTGCCTTTTTTTCCTTCCTGTGTGGACCACTTCGGGGGCCGATTTTGAGTTTGTGTTTCCACAGAAACTGTCTTTGTAACCTTGTATCTTATTATTAAAGGGTTCATGGAATTCTCCTAAAATTGCAAAATATACAAAAAAAAAAGTCATGAAAATCTCCTGAAATTATTACATTCTTCTGAAAACTCATGCGAATCCCCCTAAAAAAAAAGAGAAAATTGTCATTTCGGGGTGTCAATCAATATGGACAACGCCAATTCTACTCGCGATGAAAAAAAAACGACATTGCCTGCTTTCATTTAATAAAAATGTACCAATAAGTCGAATTTTAACCAAAACAAGAAGTTAAATCCTTAGTTTACTTTAATAGTCACTGGCATATACATATAGATCTAAATCTATCTCCATCTAAAAAAAAATAATCAAAAGCGATATTTTGGTTGTCGATCGTAAATCTAAAAGGAAGATCTCAATCTTTTCGTTGGAAAACTGCTATGTGATTACTATGTACTGTAGATGGCTCGTAAAGTTTATGTGACCGTGATTTTGTACTTATGAAAAAAAAATCAAAAACTAATTTATTTTCTAATACAAAATCTTAATTTTCACTTATTATCCTTATCGTTACCCAGACTGGGCCCCGCGCAATCCGTTTCGAATGGGGCACCGCAATCTGTAGGACCGGCCCTGCTAAGAGCCATACTTTCAAGTACGCACGGTGTGAGAGCCGGGACCGACAAGCCTCGTAAGTGCACCACATATACCACACTTCTCATGGCATTGGAAGCGGTGGCTGGGGGGTAAAGTGCTTGAGGGGTTTCGGGTGGAAATCTAGGTGACAAACATGGTCTTGAACTTCGGGATTTTCATGGCGCCGCTGAGTCCACCCAACTCTAATAGGTACCTGACATTAGTTGGGGAAAGTTGTGCTGGTAGTATAAACTGATTACCTTTACATCATCTTTGATTTACTTTTGTTCATAGATTGACCATGTAGACAATATAATTCCTATAAAAAGTAGGTTTACAAATATCTTATGCCGATACCGTGGGCTAAAGTTTGACTCGGACTTTAATGGCCATCAAACAACTCAGAAATATTTAACACTTTAAATCCACAAACTATATAATAACTTCTGATAAAACCGCTTGAGTTAGCACTTTTTTTTTCAACGATGCTATTGTGACGCTGGGTGTGATTGAGTTAAATTAATTTGATATTTAATTAATTATGGGCATGTTAGCTTAACTTGCAAAAATATTTTATTGGAGGTAAGGGCATTACTCTGGTCCATTTCACCAATACATTCAGGATTGGTCCTGACAAGAAGAGAACAAACTGTAATGATAAATGGCTCGAAATCAACATCAATATATATATATATATATATATACGAATATAAGCTAATTTGATATTTAAACTTGTTTATACCACTATTAGAATGTGCGTCCTCTGTTTGGGATCCGTCAGCTAAAGATAACATAAAGAAACTGAAACAAACACAAAATAGAGCCATGAGATCTAAAACAAACCAATATTCGCATTTAACTAGACAATAGAGTAACACCATTAGTTAAAAAGAAAATTTGAGGCACTTCAGCACTCAAGAGTAACAAGCACAATCTAAAAAAAAAAAATCCTTTAAAAAAAAAATAAGAGAGCTTATCTAAAGGGGAAGAACTCCGCCCTTAAAACTATATCTATCAATCATGTACAAGTTATTTCCCTTATTCGATATCAAACAAAATAATTAATTACCAATAATTAATTGGTTAATTAGGTATTTTTCTTTATTGTTTCATGTTTTGTTAGGTGAAATAAAAAATTGTTTAAAGTTTCAACTTGATCAGAGAATGCTTTATGGATAAATAGCTTTAACGATTATTTAGCCATATCTGTGAATACTGAAGGAATAGTTTCCCTTGTTGATAGCAAACAAAATAATTAATTACTGTTATGACATGATTAGGAATTAGTTATTTCTTTCGGGAATAGGGGTAAAGTTTTACTTACTGACAAGTGACGTGACAGTTAAAAGACAAGAATGCTCTATTCGACACTAGAAACACCATGTCTTTGGAAGATACAGACGGCTAATAACGAAGGACATTGAACGGATCCTTTTTTCAGTATTAAAAGTGTTTATTATGTTAACACTCGTGTCGACTACCTAATTTGATTGTTTCAGCCTTTCGCCGGTGTTTACTGAGTTGGTAAAGATTACCTCCTTTTTACTTCATTGTTTGGATTTGACACGGCGGAAGAGCCATAACATTACAAGTAATTAAGTGACTATTTGGTTACTTTTTTTTATTGATTCATGTGTTGTCTATGCAAATGAATAACTGTGCAAAGTTTCAACTCAAGAATAGGTGTGGGAGAATAACGTGTACACACTTTTTACCAGACAGAAAGACAGAGTGAGCTAGCAAAAGTACAGAAACTGTCACCTGATGCCATGGTGTGACAGCTTGAGTGCCTCAATGACTCTCAGATCTATACAGCCGGGAGCTCATCAATCCTGGCAGGTACTACCAAGCCGGACAGGTCCGTTAGGAAAGAGGCCAGACAATAGGTGCACCAACTCCCCGGGACACAGGCGTTTTGCGATAGGCTAACAACCTGTCCATGGAAAAAAAATAGTGTTACAGAAACCAGAGCAACAACACAAACACTAAACATAGTCAGAGGCGAGAGTAGAGCTTCACAAAGGAGACTTATGAAGCTGTGCAGGGAAAGTCAAACGAATCCTGTGAGGCCGACCACTCTACTTAAACCAATGCAAAAGAAACACTTCCTTATTCAGAAGGCAGCATTTAACTTGGGAACATGGAATGTCCGTACTTTACTAGAACCACGTAGATGTGCACAAACTGTCAAGGAAATGGCCAACTACAAACTACAGATCCTGGGAATGATTGAAGCAGTTTCACAAAAAGTCACCAAAATGCTTAGACGGGACAAACGATCATGTTACAATAATCTCGCTGAAAGGGCAGAAGAAGCAGTAGGTAAAGGAGATATAAAACAATTGTACAAAATCACCAAACTTAGTACTAAAAAGGCCAATTGCAATGTTCCAGTCCCAGACAAATATGGAAAACTATTTTCTTCAATAAATGAACAGCTTGAAAGATGGAAATAATATTTTCAAGAAGTTGTACATAGACTAATAAACGATGTGTATGATGGTTTAAATAAAATTATGAATTTAATCTTATGATATTTGTACATTGTAAATGATATATGATCAATGATAATAATAAAGAAATATAATCACATATAGTATGGTGTGAAAAATTCAATACTAATAGTAATATTCCAATAAATACTTAATTTAAAATTAGTATTTAAAAAAAAACAAGAATAATTCACCTTAACTTATAAGGTTCAGTAATATTGTTCACAACAATATTTCAAGACAACAACTGTCAATACAAGTAGATCTATCTTCTAGCCAAGATACTGTCCACCGACGATCAATACTCAAAAAAAAAAGTTCATAGTAGCATCAAAATTCACAAATTCCAAAAGTACCACCAGGTCTGGATATAGCAACGCGCAAATCTGAAACCTCAGACTTGTAAATCAAACTTGAAACATCAGACAGAAAACCTGAGATGAAAACGTCAGTCCTGTAACCTAAAACTGAGACTTGCGATTTCACCACTGAAACCGGAGACCCTATAGAAAGATAAAGAACAGATTCTTCTAATATTCTAATCTATATACAAAATTCGAATACAATTGAATACATACTAAAATAACTATACACTATGAAATAAAACTAAACAGGGGTCAAGGTAAGCCTTTAAGAATATCTACCAAGGCCAACGATAAGGCTTATCCAATATCGGACAGAAGGAGACATTCAAGAGCTGAACAGAATAGAGTCCGCTTCAGTCTAGCAACATGGAAAAATTAAAATGTGAACATATTTACTATGCAACTCAGTGGCGTAGCTGGGGTATTTGATGCCCTGTGCGGCAGTTCCTCGTGATGCCCTGTGCGGCAGTTCCTCGTGATGCCCTGTGCGGCAGTTCCTCGTGATGCCCTGTGCGGCAGTTCCTCGTGATGCCCTGTGCGGCAGTTCCTCGTGATGCTTTCCAAAAAAAAAAGTTTTACAACAGCGGAAAGTTTCTAATTTCTTAATAAAGTGTATTCATTTTTTAAGCATTGCTATTTCACACAGTATCAATTTTACAAAAAAGATAATGCAAGTAAATCTCGCGTGCTTTCCATTGCAAACTATTGATAATTTCATCGAAATCAGTTTTTTTTTTCCACTAATTATTGAAATTGCCAAATTAGTGAGTCGTAAATTCGTCATCGTAGATTGTAAGTATTTCTTCGTCAAAGAAAGTTTGGAAAATTTTCTCTTGCATGTAAGCCACACTTACCACAATAGTAAAAAAAAAAAATATGCGAATCAAGATGGCAATACTCGGGGACTGAATTTTTGTTTATAGAACTCTAAAGCTCAAAATAGATTCTTGTTTTGGAAGTTCAGAAACTTCCGGAGAAACTGCGACAATTACCTGAAGCGCCCCCCCCCCCCCAGAAAGCTGGGAGAACCATCGAGATTGATTTCCATCTGAGGAATCAATAAAGGTGACCAAAATTCATATTTATCATGACGTTGTTCTTATAGGGCTATTATTTCACGAACAATACGGTCCAAGGAAGGTATTGTTATCAGTAGCTCTTTCTTATGTGTCGATAGAAAATCTAATTTTTTTTTCCGGCATTTATTTCTTGTGGCCAGTACGTCTTTGAGGCTCTGCAAGACAATGTACCATAAAACATTGATCCAGATTTTGTATGTGTACTGTGGAAAATAATCAAGAAATATTTGCTTTTTATACTTTCTATATGATTTTTTTTCGTGAGCACTTCTATTACAATAAATTCGTTTTTATTTTTGTTGGGACATTTACGTATTCGGTCTCTCGGGAATGGATCGTAATTTGGATAGAAATTTCACTCCAGGATATTTCTTTAATTTGGTACTGCGAATTCTTCTATAACTCGTTCGCGATGCCCACAGAGTGCCAGATTCTGCTTTCTGTTCTCCACATTTTCACCTCTTGCTTACTTAAATCTTGAGCCTTACTGTCATTATTATTGCTTAGTCACAGACAGACTTCAAGTTCCCTCCAAGCAAATGATATGTGGCTGAGAGGCTAAAACAACTTAGGTACGGCTTGACCACCTTACAACTCATTCGAATCCCGACTCTAGCAGGCTTGTGTTTGCTGAGCGGTTGGAAAAACTTTTGCCTGATTCCCCTTCCTCACTGGTCCACAAAAGAGATTGGACCATTACAAATTAGTAATTTAAAACAACAACACTATTAGAAACTTTAATCAGGGCATGGAACAATGAAGTAACATCATGTAAGGTTTCAAAAACAAAGTGTAAAAGTGCGTTGACTTAGGAAATTGAAACACATCTGGTAAACTTTGATTCAAGATGGTCTACAGCTTACATTTAAGAAAGAACATAGGACATAACTGATTACCAAAACCACTAACGGATAAAGAACTTTGGAGTGGGGGTGCGATTTTTTTCCAAACCCTAACCCTAACGCCCAGTAAACCATAAAACTATGCATAAACGTGCGTACAGCACACACACACACACACGCACGCACACACACACATATATTTATATATATGAGAATAAAAAAATCAGTATTTCTCAACCTTCGACAAAAAAAAACAACAACTGGGGCAGCGCTATACGGTTCTCTTGTGGGGTTCGCCAAAAGCGTTTTCTTGCATTCTTCATTGCAGAAACACATTCTCCTGACATCTACAGCTCATTATTCATCTATGGAGTTCGGGGCGAAGCCCCGACGACAAAAGCGTTTTCTTGCTTTTTTCACTGCAGAAACGTATTCTCCTGACATCTACAGCTTATAATTCATCAATCGAGTTCTGGGCAAAGCCACGACGCCAAAAGCGTTTTCTTGCATTCTTCACTGCAGTAACGCATTCTCCTGACCTAAAGCTCATTATTCATACAATTAAAAAAGAACCTTTTGAATAATGCTGTACTAGAAGAAAAATATTCTGATATGAATTTATAGGCCCTTAATACATTGCAAATAAAACCGATTTGTTCCTTGAAAAGATAAGATACCCCACATATTTAGATTTTGGCTTTGAGGATCGCCGCCGAAAAAAAAATTATTCGATAAATAATATTCAAGAAAATTGAAGTATAAATTGTGAGTTATAGTCCCAAATTTATTTAACTAGAAAAATATCAGATTGAGTAAAGGTTGGGAAAAGGCGACTATGAAAATATTATATGAGTTTAGAACTCATCTCAATCATGACTCTTATACCGAAAAATTTTTCCAATGCAAAGTCTTTCTTAAAATAATTATGATAAATTCATGTAAAATTACATAAATTCTGTCTGGAAATGGGAGGGGCGGTAGAGTGAAAACGATTAATCCTCGCTCCTTTAATAATTTCTGCTAAAGATTGCATTTGGCATTAAAGAATAGGGGTGGGTCGACTCGATATAACAATTTAACTTATACTATATATAAATTTTATTAGTGACAGATTTTTTAAAATTTTGTAATTTCTTAACTATAATACAAAAAGAAAAAAATATTGATTTGTCCGATGGGGGAAATGCGATTGCATGTATCGCCCCTCCCACCTGGTACAACCCTTTTTCATTTAAATTTACTAATGATACAATTTGAGTGTGGTACGACATAATATACAATGGGTCACATATCAATACGTAGTTTATATTATATAGATCTCTGTAAGTGATTCGAAATACAGTGAAATTAAAGACTGTACAAGCAAAGAACTTTCAATGCTTCTGGAACTAATTATGACTGGTTGGCCAGACACAAGAAGCGAGACTCCAATTGAAGTCAGGCCATATTGGGATTCAAGAGACCAGTTATCAACTTCGCATGGTATTATATACAAAGGTCTGAGAGTTTACGTAAATACATCCTAAATCTTATTCACAAGTCTCACTTAGGAATAGTCAAGTGTAAGCAGAGAGCCAGAGGTCATGTTTTGGCCAGGCATGAATGCAGACGTTGAAGTGACAGTTAGGGATTGTAGCAGGTGTGCTGAACATCTTAATCAAAATGTGTCAGCACAGCTAATACCTACCAAGACACCAGACCTTCCATACAACATGGTTGGATGTGATCTGTTTAACTTTGAGGGTAAAAAGTATGTGCTTCTAGTTGACTACTTCTCAAAGTTTATTGATGTCAAAGAACTGTCACAGGAAACTACATCAGATATCTTCGAAGCAATGAAGAGTATATTCGCATGCCATGGAGTACCTAGAATGTTAAGGTAAGATAGCGGGCCACAGCTCGCTTCAAGGGAATTCCTGAACTTCTGTAAATCATACGGAATAGAGCATGAAATGTCAAGTCCTCATTTTCAGAATTCAAATGGCGAGGCTGAAAGAGCTATTCAGACTGTGAAGAAACTTTGGAAGAAAAGCGAAGACAAATTTCTGTCGCTATTAGACTACAGAACTACAGAACTACTCCACTGAGCAATATTAATTTATCGCCAGCACAATTACTCATGGGGCGACGACCCAGAAATTTGTTACCTTCGAGTGAGGAAATACTCACACCTAAGACACCCGATCTCAAGGTGGTGAAGAAACACTTTGACTCCGAGAAAGTCTCAGAAAAATAATTAAGATAAGAGGAAAGGAGTTAAGAGTCATAATCCACTACAAGACGGAACGGCAGTCAGAATGCAAATTAATTCTAAGTGGAAACCAGGAACAATAGTTTCGAAACATTCTAAGCATAGATCATATAATGTCAAAAGTGGAAATAAGGTCTACAGAAGAAACAGAAAACACATCAGAAAGTCTTCTGAGAAAGCAAATAGATTGAAAGTCTTCTGAGAAAGCAAACAGATTTGACAATAATTATGACTTTCCAGGTGACATCTCAGAACAACTAGAACCACAATATCTAGAGAGTCCAAGATTACAAACTACGCTAGGTGTAGAGCCGCCACTTCACACTGCTTCTTATAACACCTCTAGACCACATGAGCCTTACGTAACACGCTCAGGCAGAATAGTTAACAAACCCAAGAGACTTGATTTGTGAATTGACTTTTTAGTTGACTAGTTTGTTAGTTATTCTGATAAATAGATTTTCTGAATAGGGTTTGTTGGACTAGTACGTTTCGTTTCTTTGATTAAAAAGTATTGGGCCGAAGTTGCTTTTTTCCCTATATATCTTTGTATTTTTCAGTTCTCTTTTTAAATTAAACTGACATTATTATGCTATAATTTTAAGTGTACCTGATAGAGAAAAAAAATTCTGCACAAAAATACGGGTAGTTGGGATATAACCCGATAGAGGCTATAAAAAGAAAAGACCTGAAACTAGCGCGTGAAACTACACATTTACAGTACTTTATTTGATGAGTATTTTACCCAAGATCTGTGTTGTTTTTTTAGGACTAGCTTATTTCATGTACCCGGCATTTTCCGATACACAATTTCATACATAAAATAATTGTTGAAAAAAATTGTAGTGATTTTAAACTTTAAATGATTACTAAAAAAGGTGTTACTCTAATCAATTTTGAATATTATTTTGTTATGAATGTCACTGTTTATTTTGTGTCTGTTCTAGTTTCTTAAATTTTTCTTGAGTAAAGGGGTCGTTTTTTTCCTAATGGGTATACCTGATTTCTCCAAGCAGCCTTTGTAAAATATTGGTAATAAATAATGCTATGTTTATAAACAAAAAATCGCATGGCTGCATTATGATGAATGTACGTGTTAGTTCAATATATTTTATATTACTAGGTAACTATAAATAACCGCATAAATAGACGTAAGTTTAATTTTTTTTCTGTTAGATAAAGTCATTTGGCAAATTTTTTTTTATATCCTAATTCTAAAAAGGAATAATAATAGAATTATACAGTAAAAATAATCACTAAGTTTTTCTTTTAATAGTTTTGAAAGTCTGAGTTTGTGTTTTTGCAAATGTACACAAGCTACACTATGAGTCAGTCCATCTCTTCCATGGGCGTAGCCAGGATTTTTTTTCGGGGAGGGTTTTGGAATCCCCCCCCCCCGACCCCCCCCCCTCCCGCGCGTAAAAAAATTATATATATATATATATATATATATATATATATATATGTATATATATATATATATATATATGTATATATATATATATATATATGTGTGTGTGTGTGTGTGTGTGTACATAATTAATCTTTATTACATTCTGACCCTTTCGGAAGACGTTTATTGTTTATTGTAGACTCCCCGCCCTTGCTAGCAAGGGGGTCTGGGGGAGTTCGCAGCGCTCCCTCAGCGCGGGGCGAAGCCCCGCCGCCGAGCACTATTTCTGGTGTTGAAAGCCAACAAAATGCATATTCTTAGGTATCTACGGTGCATTATCTTGCTATTATAAAGTTTTATTTCAAAAACCTAATGTACTATTCTTACTGACTTAGACCCTCCCGTGCCGTTCGGCGCATTTTCCGGCATGCTGTTTCCGCAACTCTTATTTTGCGTAATTCATTTTGTGTGAGAACATGTCCCGCAAAACCTCATGCGACGCTCTGTCACAACCTTACTAAGGATTCGACTCCCAGTTCGGCATATGATTTCTTTGATTTAGACCCGATCTGTCATAGCCATCTTTGTTGAGAAACATTTAATGATTTTCAATTTCGGCAGAAGATTATTCACACTTTATTAATGGAGCCCAAGCCACTGGTAGAAATTTGTAACCTTTCTTGACTACGCTCTTGGAATTACATGCCTGTATTTCGCTTTAGATTTTATATCGAAAAGGAAAGTTTTTTCGTCAAATCATCTGTTGAGGGGTTTTAAACTAAGAAATCTCTGGATTTTTTTTTTTTATTCAAAACCCCATTTAGCTACGATCATAGAATTTGGTGACTGTAGTTTGCTTTAAAATAATATTGAAGAGAGAGGTTTTCAACTCTAAACGTTCTGTAGGGGAATTTTAAACTCAAAACCATCTGGAGGGGTTTTAAACTTTAAAGAAAAAGCAATCTGGAGGAGGGGGATTTAAACTCAAAACCCCTTTGCCTACGCTCATAGATTTTATAGTGTGTAATTTGCTTTTTTTTTTATATTGAAGAAGTACTTTTTAGCTTCAAACCCCAACTGGAAGGGGGGGGGGTTAAACTCAAAACCCCTTTGGCTACGCTCATAGAATTTTGAGTGTGTAATTTGCTTTTTTTATATTGAAGATGGGGTTTATCGTAAATTTTGGAGGGGGTTTTAAAATCAAAATCTTCCTCAACTGTGATGGAATTTGGGGATTGTTGTTTGCATTTTTTTTTGTTTTGTTTTATAGAAGAGGGGGATTTAACTGCAAAAACCTCTGGTAGGGGGTTTAAAATTCAAAACCCCCTGTAGGGGGTTTTAAACTCAAAGCCCCCTGGTAGAGGGATAAAATATCTCAAAACCCCCTAATAGGGTTTTTTTAAATATCAAAACCCCCTGGTAGGGAGATTTAAACTCAAAACCCCCTGGTAGAGGGTTTTTAACTCAAAACTGCCTCGGCTGTGCTGTGGTAAGTGATGATTTAGTATTAAAATCTCACCTAAAATAAACAAAATGAAAGCAAAAATCAGTCACTTAATTCCGTCCCCCCCCCCCCCGCAGGGGGGGGGGATTTCATTTCGGGGGGGGGGGTTTGAACCCCAAGAACCCCCCCCTGGCTACGCCCATGATCTCTTCTAATTGTTTAGAAATGAGTGTAAAAATGTAGGCTTCGATATTTTTAGCCTGAATTTAAGAAGTTACAAACTTCAAACAACTAATATATTGCCTCTTCCATAAAACTTTGTACTTAAAAAATAAATTTATCCAATGCTCGAGATCCTGCTTGTATACCTAGGCCCTATTTAAATCGATCCGGTATCAATGTATTATGTAGCAATAACCCCGCAAAAAAATTAAATGAAAGAAGATTGAGATATACATATATTTTTGTGACGGTACGCACCGGTACGGGGTACCGGCACCTTTTTTCAATGTCGGGAAAAATGATTACTTTTCTTGTAATTCAACGTTAATTGTTAATTTATTATTAGTTGAAAGTTAGGCAATCTATCACTGAGTACCGGAGCCTCTTTTTTTATTTGTAAAAAAAAAAGCACTTTATATACTTTCAGCCGACATACGTATTATTAAAAACACCTCTATGTGAACTTCTCAATCATCTAGAGCAGTGATTCCCAAAGTGGTCTATATAGACCCCCAGGGGTCTACGAAGACCTCCAGGGGTCTACGAAGACCTCCAAGGGGTCTACGAAAGTGCAAAAATAAATTGGGGGTCTATGAGATGTCCACGGGGGTCTACGATATGGGTTTCATCCAAGCAGGACGAGTTACTTAATTTTCACATTCCATTAATGTAATTATTTCATACACTAATATATGATTTATACCTTCGTTAATCCTTTAAATATTTATCCTGCTATTCAAACGAAAAATTGTTGTATTTAATTCCAATACTTATTTAAATAGCTTAATTTAATCCACTTAACTTAATCCACTACTATTTTTAATTTACATAAATGATTTACCAAATTGCATTAGTTCAGGAACAAAAGTCAGATTATTTGCAGACGATTGCATAATATATAGAACAATAAAAACAACACAAGACACAGATATTTTACAAAGAGAATTAGATGAATTACAGAAATGGGAATCAAATTGGAGCTTGTCTTTCCACCCAGAAAAATGTCAGTTGTTAAGAGTAACAAAAAAACTAAAACAAATTAATTCCACTTATCTTATTCATGGCAAACCAGTAACACAGACTAAAAACGCAAAATACCTAGGTGTTATAATAAATGAAAAACTGTCATGGAATCCACATATTGATGAAACTACAAAAAAATCAAACAAAGCATTAGGATTTATTAAAAGAAATTTCTATAAATCAAATAAGAACATAAAACCAAAATGTTATTTAACCTTGGTTAGGCCAATAATAGAATATGCATCCTCTGTTTGGGACCCCTCAACTCAAGAAAACATTAAGAAACTAGAACAGACACAAAATAGAGCAGTGCGATTCATAACAAACGAATATTCACATTTGACTAGAGTAACACCTTTAGTAAAATCACTAAATTTAGAAAGCCTTCAGGACAGAAGGCTCAAAAGTAAAGTAGCAATAATACATAAAACACTGAACCATAATCTTCAAATACAAAAACAAAATTTAATAAAATACTCTGAAAGACACAAAGATAAAGGCACATTCCTCGTCCCATATGCTAGGACAAATTTGTACAAATACTCCTTCTTCCCTAGTGCTATTAGAGCATGGAATGGGTTGCCTGAGCTAGCCAGGAAAACCAGTGACTTGGCAGAATTTAAGTCATTGGTTAATATGCATGACTAAATGCATGACGCGTAGGACGTAATCATCTTCTTTTTTGAAGTAACGTCTGTATTATATAAGATAAGATAAGATAATTTTTGTCTACATACAACTAATGTTTAGAAAAAAAATGTAGACTGTACAGCGTTGATTATTTAAAATTGGGATTCATTCCTTCCTTTTCAAACAATTGGTTGCCTAAGTGACTTTTTATGACGATATGAAACCAGTTACGCTGGAGGATCATCTGAGACAATGCCACCCTGACAAAAATAAGGATTTGAAAAACTTTAAAACACTCAAAGATAAAGTTCAGAATAGACCCACAAAATCTCTGTTTGACATCATATAAAGAAGATGATGGTTTGTGAGCGTCTTGCAAGATTTCTTTACTTATAGCAAAATTCGGAAAACAGCAAAGGTCAAACATTGAATCTACCAGTCGTTTTACACAAACCTACATCTGTTATTATTTTTAAAAATTCTTAAAGCAGCAATATAGTTCAAAGTCGCTTCGGTGGCATGAGTAATCAAATTAAAAGCTTCTTAAGTAAATCTTTGCAAACGACATAACTACGGTTTGGCCTGACAAGGTGTAGCGCTGTGTGCTACAAACTGTCTAATGGTCGCCGTCTCCTTATATATTTCCTTAGGGTTGACCCACGAGACCTTTCCCATGTTTGGGTATAGTTGCAAGGCAGCAGAGTTTTTTAATTAAGTTTTCCTTCTGCTAGGTGGTAGCAAGCCAAGGCTAATGAGCCCTTCCTGTTCGAAGCTTACTGGTTTATGCTCCAGTTACTAGCCTTCACCCCTTCTCCTGTTAATGAAAACAGTTCCGCAGTTTGAGCCACACGTGAAAGATCAAGAAATACACAAGAAACTGCGAAATCTTTTACAATGATACTTAAGGCAAATTAATTAATTAATTAATTAATATATAATGTTGGAAATACTACTTCAGATAACAACATATTCGTAAATGAAACATAATATCCGTAGTTGTGTAGTTTCAACTCACTACAGTTAGAAATTTGTTTTTAAAAAAATGATGAATTTGCAAACATTTGCAAGTTAAGCAGGGGGTCTACCGAAAATCAAAAAACATGGCAAGGGGTCTACGAGATAAAAAAAAGTTTGGGAACCACTGATCTAGAGTCTTAGACAGACATTATTTTAGACTAGATTTAAGTAGAGACTAGACCTAGATTTAGTAGGCCTATTATTATAAAAAAAAAAAAAAATAGTCATTATAGACATCATTCGCAATTTTATTATTAGGTCTAGGCATTGAAAGGTAAATCTATTAATAAACTATAATACATCGCTAAGTCTAGTACTAACTTATTAAATAAGTCATTATAAGTAGAAGTATTATAATGAATATTGTATAGCCTAGATCTAGATTGACTAAATTATAGATAGATCTAAAGATAGATCTCTAGTTTAGTAGATTAAGAATAGAGTATAGTAAACGTATTACAGTATTATTAGATCTATGATCTATGTCTTATGTCTATATATTATATCTAATAATCTAATAATTAAAAAACTTTAGTCTTTATTAATATATAGACCTTTTATCTAATAAAAACTGACTATAGGCATAGCATAAGCTAGACTCGGCAATCTAGTCTCAAGATAGAATCTATACTATTACTAGATCTATTCGATTTTTATATATAGATCTAGACTAGAATTAGATTATAGATCTAAATATACTAATGGAGAGATGATATGAGGTGTTAGCTAATAGCGTTGCACAAGAAACAAACCTGGGTTTTTCTAAACTCTAATACTTGGTATGTAATAGTAAAACAGCACCTACCTAAATAAATCGTAACTAGCAATCAAAAACCTATATTTATTGTAGTATATATAGGTCTGTGGTTGTATTTTATATAGCCTTCGTAACTTCTTCTTTAGACAAATGACTTTTGTAATTTCTTTTACTGAAAATTGGGATATTCGCATAGACATATATATATAGACTGGACGATAAAGAACAAATTATTATCGGAAATATTTGGGAAAAGATCAGTTTGTAGATCCACATCACAAACCTATATATATTTGCCTATGTCTATGATTGTAAAACAAAGACAAAATATTGGGAATATGGCAGTTTTGTACTTTTCAAAACTAAAGATCAAAGGTATATATTGGCTGAAATGTTAGTCCTAGAATTTATAGCTCAATCTCCGCCATTTTTATTTTTCACATAGATATAGTACATAAAACATATTTGACTTCCCCCAAATAAAAATAACTTCCTGCTTCCAGTCTATATTTATTTATGTCTATGGATATTCGCGTCTGACACATATTTAATTTTTATGTTCAGCAACAAACCCTATAAAGAAGAGAGATGTAACATATTGGTATTATATGTACATTTGCACACTAAGACTTTATTGATCCTTACGGAAATTTGTTGTGATTACAAGGACTCCTTTCTCATATAAAGACAACACAACAGAAAAATGCACATAAATACAACAGACAACATAAAGAGTTCATTCAGCGACTACACACAGGTAGGCCTATCTTGGTGCATTTCATGTTCCCTGATCAATGAGTGGCGGTGATTGTCTGACCGAGTGAGGTACGAATGAATTTTTATACCGCTCCGTTCTTGTTTTGATTGACAGCAGTCGCCCACTTCGCGACGACCTGACGTAGTTCTGATGGAGCGGGTGGCCGTTGTCTTCCAAGATTTTTTCGATTTTTCTTAGGCACTTTTGTTCAAAAAGTTCCTTTAAATGTGGTAATGTTGTGAGTGTAATTTTGATGCTTTTTTAATGATGTTTTCTAGACGTCGCAACAGTTTAGATGAGGCGTTGCCTTGCCAACAAGTTATTCCGTATGTTAGCAGATTTTGTATGGTCGCGCTGTAAAAAGTCTCAAGGATCTTCTTCTTTAGTTTAAAGCTATTAAGTTTGTATAGAAAAAAGAGTCGCTGAGTTTTCTTTGTCAAAGTTCCAAGGTGGTCTTCCCGTGAAAGCTTGTTGATGATAACGCTTAGATATTTATATGCCTTTACTTGTTCTATAGATGTAGTGTTTATTTGCAGTTCATGTATATTTTGTTTATTCTTTCTAAAATCTATTATAAGTTCTTTAGTTTTTGTGACATTCAGTTCTAGAAAGTTGTCGGTGTACCAGTTTGTAAACTCTTCTATCGAGCTTCGATACTGAGTTTCGTCTTCTGAAATAAGACCGACTATGGCAGTATCATCAGCGAATTTAATGAGTTTAACTGAGTCATAGATGCTTCTTATGTCATTAGTGTAAAGAGTGTACAGTACAGGAGAAAGTAGCGCGTCAGTGCAACACCGCTTGTGTTTACGTAATAAATGGAGTTCCTAATATGTCTTCCCTCTTAAGCACTAGTTTGTTATTTGTGTAATACGAATAATCTACCGCTAAAGCCACGATGATGACGTCAACTGGTCGCTCTGGAGAAATTCGACCGTTTCACCGTGACTATGACGGGTACATTGTTTTCTTCTCATGAGTCAATCTTAGTGTAGGTAGTTGATTTTATCTCCCTAGAAATAAAAAAAAAACCACTCATGTTAAAAATATGTTATAGGAATGGGGTTGGAGCGGTACGGTAAACTGGAAACGATTCATCAGGCACCTTTCTCTCCCAGTAGCCGATGTTTATAACTATAAAACATTTTCATAAGCAAATGGGCGACACAAAATGTATTGAACTATTTATAATTGTAATATATGATTTCAGTAAGTGTTTGTTTCTTGTGTACTTTCTCCATAACACTCTGACCGTGCCCTCTCCCTAACGATGACATCTACCTACCTAAACCCCCCCCCCCCCCCCAAACTAACCGTATCCGCATGTAGTTACAATCACCAAACTCTTTTGGAAAATTATTTTGTCTTTCTTGGCGTCTGTGTTTCAGTTACACTATTTATGTGGATTTGTAGTTTTTCGTAGAAACTGTGTACACCATGTCCTGACATTAAGTCCTCAAATGTAGGAGATCTCTGACAAACAGACATTAATTTATGAACCACTCCAAAAATAGTCATGACTATATATCCACTACAACCCCATGGTCATGGCCCACTCAAAGCTGTTCGAGTCTATAATTAATTTGATTTAGAAAAAATCAAAGGACCGCATTGCTCAAAAAATTCCAATGACGATATAGAGCACAAATATAGAGACCTATCTTTTCTTAGACCAGATTCTTAGGCACACAGAGTTGGTGTCACCGTTGCGTTAAACTATCCACCTTTCCCTTATATGTCAACCTTTCCAATAGAATCAATCTAGCGTTAGTTTATTAGATTGGTGGAAGCAATACAAAAAGCTAAATACCCACAAACTAACAGTCATTGATTTGTACACAACTGTTAAATATGAGCCGAATCTTTTCAACTTCTTGGTTTCACTTTGGTGTCAGAGGTGCGGCCCGCCCCCACCCCCCCCCTGGCACTGCATTAAAATGCCACTTCATAGAAGAATAATTTTAAGTTTGATAACTTATAGGTCTTGTCAACTAAAGGAAGTCATGGGTCGTTGTCTTCGAAACAAGACTTTAATACCGTACTGAGTCATGCTACAAGATTTAGATAGTTTATAATGAGTGACTGCATCAAGTGATGCTACAAGATTTTGAAAGCTTTTATACTGAGTGATAGTCTTCTAGTCCGAAGATTAAGGACCATTGCATAATTTGACCTATTAAAAAATGGTTGAATAAGCCGTTTGGAGATTAAGTAACACACTTCTCAGATTTCGGTGACAAGCAAGTTATGAGTGGCATTTCTCAATTAACTCTTGCTAATTAGTTCAACCTGATTGACGCATGTAGCTACCAGCACAACAGTAGAAACCAACAGTCAAAACAATAATCATCATTGACAACGAATGTTATTAGATCTATCAAACAGTCTATGTACTGTATGTTATTAGATCTATCAAACAGTCTATGTACTGTATGCTATTAGATCTATCAAACAGTTTATGTACTGTATGTTATTAGATCTATCAAACAGTCTATGTACTGTATGTTATTAGATCTATCAAACAGTCTATGTATTGTATGCTATTAGATCTATCAAACAGTCTATGTACTGTATGTTATTAGATCTATCAAACAGTCTATGTACTGTATGTTATTAGATCTATCTAACAGTCTATGTACTGTATGTTATTAGATCTATCAAACAGTCTATGTACTGTATGTTATTAGATCTATCAAACAGTCTATGTACTGTATGCTATTAGATCTATCAAACAGTCTATGTACTGTATGCTATTAGATCTATCAAACAGTCTATGTACTTATGTTATTAGATCTATCTAACAGTCTATGTCCTAGCCTTTCGTTAAACCGTGATCGTTCAAGTGTCTGGTCCTCCAAGATAAAAGACTTGACCTAGTTTTGAAGTAATGATTTTCAAAATATAATATAGTTGTCTTTCTTCTTCTTCCTGCTCGTATATCTAGTAGTGAATCCAGGGAAACAAATGGTGGTCAAGGGACACATGGTGGTCAAGTGTTAAACAGAAGGTCTTGAAAACCAGTAAATGCAGACATTCAAGTCCAGTCAGCTCTGGCATTCGGTGTGAGGACAGCTAGTACTGGTCATAAGATAACATCAAACAGATGACCTTCCCAACGACACACACGTTTCATTAAGAAACAAAGATCATAAAATAAATGAAACATACAGAGGACCAGAAATAGCCATGTACCAGTACACCATGGTGATAACAGTAACAACTGGACACAGGGACACACAGTTCTCAAATATAACTATACCAACCTAAATATAATTGTAGTCTGTGTGGCCTAAATGCACACACCGTTATTATAAAAATAAAAAAAAAACACTCAGTATAAAGTCTTTGAATCAGCTCAATGTAGTTTAGACAATCTGAAGTGGACACTACTACATATACTAATCACTCCAAAGACACCAACTCTAAGGACAGAACAATGCTGTTATAAATACACAATCACTTTAAATGCTTACTAGACAACAATACAACAAGACATAACAGTACAAGAACACTAATGGACTATACAAGACCAGCATCAAGATGGGCAGTTTACATTCCAGTGGGGACAACTGGAGGTGGGGAGGGGTTAGTCAGATTTTTTTGTTTTCTTTCGAAAGGCAGAAAATAGGAAGAAGAAAACAACATGCCAAGCATGTGGAAGTAGAAAGGAAAGGGGGTGGTAACCGTAAATAAAAGATGAACTACCAGAGTTGTTTGAACACATTTTTTTTTATTTTCACCGGTATCTATTTATGTCTAGTTTGTTTCAAAGCTTGCAAGGGGTGGAGCTCTGGTCAAAAGAACTGGAAATAGCAAAATACACATTTCTTTGTTAATGATGCTCCAAGGAGTGCTCATGGAATTCATTTTATTTTTTGTTCAATGGAAGAATGTTCAATGACAAGTCCTTAAGTTTAGTGTTGACTTTCAAATAAAATGAAATGACAACTATTCTAAGTCCTACTTCCAGAAACATCTGCCTAGAAAAATGTCAATCCAAACTTACTGGACAGACATGAACTGAATACAGGCAATGTAGATGTGCATATAACATGCAAACATGACAATCATAATAATAATAAATCCTAGAACATGTTTTCTGTTGTAAGGTCTACATCTAGGTCACTGATTTGTGTATCATCACATGATCAAAACGTCAAGAGGAAATGAAAATTCTAATTACAAATACATTTGGTCAATTCAATAGGTTTACATAGTCCAAATTTCACACCTAGGTCTCTGCAGATTTGGTTTCAGTCTAAAAGACTACTACTATGTGCACTTTAAAATCAATCCAGATAAAGATTTAAAAAACCAAAAAAAAACTTGAAAGCAAAGACACTCAAAAATACCCAGAAGCTAAGTATTTATAACTAAAGAGCTCTTTCATCAAAAGACAAATGTTCCATTATCTGTACATATGTCTATGTTTAAACATTTAAAACTCTAATAACAAATGTTTGTAAAATATACTTTTGAAATAAACAATAATCTCATCTTGCGGTATAGTCTCTGTCTCACAGACATCCAATGGCTCTGTTTGGATCACATATTCAAATGTTTCTCCCATTCAACTGCTATTGGTAACAACCAAAGGATAACTGCATTGACAACTATAGATTGCCTCACTCAACTCAGAGAGATGTTGGGTGGAAACCAGATGCCACATTTTCAAGCTATAATAAAACAAAAAATTTGAGCCAACAATTCCAACCAATAAATAATGAGCAATGAAATCTGTGTGTCAAGAGAGGATTATGTACATCAATGCAACTATAATACCAAATGTTAATAAACACAAAGTCAAACAAGATGGACTGTTAGTTAAATAACACAAAACAAAACAAAAAGCAGTTTTAATAAATCATACCAGTTTTTACATGTGACCTGTAAAATTTTTTAAAAAAGAATTTATCACTACACTCTTTTCAATGTTCTGAGACAGTTCTACTCTTAAGAAATCTTAATATGACAAATTTTTTTTTTTCTATGTCCTGAGACATCTCTATTCTAAATAAAACTTAATATGGTAATATGGTCTTAAGAAATCTTAATATGCTAACTCTTTTTTTCAATGTTCTGAGACATCTCTAATCTTAAGAAATCTTAATATGGTAACTTTTTTCAATGTTCTGAGACATCTCTAATCTTAAGAAATCTTAATATGGTAACTCTTTTTTTTTTCAATGTTCTGAGACATCTCTACTCTTAAGAAATCTTAATATGGTAACTTTTTTTTTCAATGCTCTGAGACATCTCTACTCTTAAGAAATCTTAATATGGTAACTTTTTTTTTCAATGTTCTGAGACATCTCTAATCTTAAGAAACCCCTGAATAACTTTCTCTGACTATTCCTATTTTAATTCATTGCACTAATCTCACCAGTAAAAATTACTTGAAAAAGCTCATTCTGTTTAGTTTATCACGAAATTGCAAGAACAGAATTTCACATTTATATATAAATGGCTATGTAAGTTTCTTTATAAAAACAATAAATTAGGATTGAACAATGTCCTACAATTTATCATGAAGTAAAATCTAAATTCATAACTGATCCTGGCTACAGACAGTAAGTCACAATAATTCTTTTCATAAATCTTGATCTTTAACATTTTTATTTCTCTAAAGATACATTTTCTAGTTTTACAATAGCAATATTCTGTCCACAAAATCTATCCCAGTTCATTAGATGCTAGAGAATATTGTCACATAAAGTACTACACAAAAATGTGTACAACAATCAAAATAAATACTCATTTCCAACATTCTATCTAAACTTGTATACAATATTTAACAAAAACTGAAAACATTATTTTCAAAAGAAAAAAAAATATTTTAGACCTTTTTCATCCTATGGGAACCTAATAGAGATAAATAAACTTGATCAATTAAAAACACTATGGCACAGAATTTAAACTAACGCAGGTAAAATATTTTGCTTTTATATAAAATACACATGCAGAACATAAAATAGTTGTTTATAATTTAAATGAACACACAAACACTGTGTTCACTTTGAACATCCCAGCCATAGGAGAACTCTTATTATTTAGATGTTAAAATAAATTTATCTAAAACTTTAGCTACTACCACCACGCCTGACATTTAGCAAACTCTTTTTCATGAGTTCTGACTGAAATGACTGCATTTTACAAATATATAATTAAATGCACTTTTAGATGTTTTCAAAAATCAAAAATAAAAATCATAAATAAATAGTTAGTCCGTTGTGGTTCAATGATGACCACTTTCATCATTCAGGTTGCCGAAGACTTTGCACTGGGGTTTTGTGCCTCCTTATGTGGCTGGTGAGACCTATGTGAGCTTTGAATGTTTGGCTGCACACTGGGCAGCATATTCCAGCTAGAGCTTATGTCAGTTGCCTGATTTTAAACTCTTGCATCTTTCTTAAGCCAGAACTGTTCTCTTCTCACCAGCCATTTTTGAGCCAGTTTTCACAGCAGAATGCCATGATTCTCTATTATTTGCTTCCATCTCCCAGGTGGCAGGATGAATGTTGAAGGTGTTCCACTTTGAGAGTGTCCCTGAAGCCTTTGCTTTGTCTTTTAAGGGCTCTTCCTGTTCCATTCTGCAGATGTGGCCTGTACATTGCAAGTTGAGACTGCCTTAGGATTGTGTGGATGTTTTGCTCTTCAGAAGACATCAGTGTCATGTATTTTGTCAGGCCATTTAACATTCACTATTTTTCTGAGCCAGATCATGTGGAACTACTTTGTTTTTTTAGCATGTCTTCTGTACATTGTCCATGTTTCTGAGGCCTAGAGCAACATGGAAAGGATAACAAGAAGAAAGACAGTACTTGTGGTGATGCCTTTTCTATTCTGCACATTTTTTAGACAGTCGACCATAGGCCTTGGTGATTTGCAAGTCGACTTCATTATTCATGTTTCTGTTAAGTGTGCTGCCAAGGTATGTATATGTCAACTGCATTTATTTCCTGTCGATTTATCTTAATGATTGAATCTGAGTAGGCTTTACCTGGAGCTGGCAAGTATAAGACTTTTTTTGTGTTTATAGTGAGGGCAAAGTCTGAACAGATTCTTGGAAAATTACAGACGATGCTCTGCAGATCTATTTTGGAGCATAGGGCATAGTTGACATCAAATAACAGGACTGATTGTTGCTGATATTGTTTTTTATTTCACTTTGAGTAGCCATGGGATTAAATAGGCCACCATCAAATCTATATGTTATATTTAATTACTATCACTATCACTGAATGCATCTGTCAACATAGCTAGGGCACAACCCCATTTGATACTGCAAAAGGCTCTGATGATTCTCTACTCTCCTGGCATTTAACAAAATGCTGACCTGTTCTCAAAATATGTGAACCTAACCAAAGCTTTCAACACTGTTAGCAGATTCATAAATAAAGATTTGTCTTTGTACATGATATTTCTGTATTACTTCAAATAAAAAATTGAAATATATAAATTTCAATCAGAAACATTTAAGTGAGAAATCAGTGTCAACAAAAAACCTTTCATCTTGAAAAACAAATATTTAAGTGAGTGAATCACTCAGTATTCATTTCAGGAACAAAAAAATATATATATAATGATGGAAACTTTCATGGCAAAAGGGAATACAAAATTTTAAAATTTACACAGTTTAATAAGGAAAAAATTGATTAAATACCTCACTCACGTATTATATTACAATTTAAATAAATTATACTGACAACTGAACAGTTGTTAAGAAAGAGTAAGAAATATTTCTGAAGATTTTATTACATATAAAAAAAAAATTTACCCACAGAAAAGAGATAAGTTTTTTTGTAGTGCATTTAGTGTAAAGCTGAAAAGTTTTTGAAACAAAACAAATGTATTTACAATAGTACAACAAAATAAAAAGTACATACATGTTGCTTTCTAACTGGATTTCAGTTCAATATGAAAACCCTGATTGAGTGCTGACTAAGTACAATGCTCTAAATGCAATGTTTCCAAATACATGAAGTCAAGTAGGTTCTAAGGTGAGTACAAACTGTCATTGTTAGTTTCCTATGTCATTTAAGTGAAGGCAAGGTTTAAGTAGCTTCTAACACCAGACAAAACATTTTCAGGAAGCACCCAGACATCCCCTAAAAAATAAACCCAGCCATCTAGAATCTTAATATGAACCAAATTAGAAAGAAGAAATTAAGAAGGCCCTCACTGAGCCTGGAGATCAGACTTGAAAAAGAAGAGAACAGTAGCAGACTGGAACTTGCTGTATTGTAACAAATGACAGGGACACAATAGTGCAATAGTGTAGATGTTCAATGCCGAGTGGGGAACTATAAATGTGTTTTGGTGTATCCAGTGGACAAGCTTTGTTTTTGAAAAAGTCTAGGAGCATTTGTGTGGCACTTTTGAACAGTGCAGACTCCAATGTGCTTCCATTGTAACACACAATAATTGGACTCTGGAGCAAGCATTAGACTTTCACTCTAGGACTAACATCTTATTGGAAAACAAATAGGCAACTAACTAGTGATAATCAATTAATGTCCATCTGAAGATCAACTGCCAAGCATTGAAAGATGTCAACATGAAATCACAAGTCTGTTTGATTGAGTTGACAACAGTGAAGGTCATTTAAGGATCCTTGACATTGATTATTTTAAGGTAAAAAAATTTCCAATTTTGCCTAGAAAAACAAAAAGTACATTCTGAATGTCAAACTGAATGATGAGCCAAACATTCTCCACACCTAAGTGTAAATAGAGCAGATGAAAGTAAACTAATGACTGGAATGAATCTCAGAGCCTTTCATGAACAGATATACAAATTATTAACAGCCTAGCTCACATGGCAATCAAAGGCTATTTTGGCACTAGAATATTTGGGAAAAGATACAATAAACATTTCTTATAATTGTTCAATTATCCATGTAATGCAATTTCTAAAAAGCAACCAGGAGCTTATTTATACCCTTTCTCTTTTAGCTTTGGCAACAGTTGAAATAAACAATCATCAGGAAACATCAAAACATGAAATGGATGGATGAACTCGTTTCAGGCTTTCTGTATTTCACTAATCATTAGCAAATTTAAGTTTAATGTGGTAGCATAACATTTGGGCATAATATTCTGAGACTAAATTTCTGGAAATCTGACCACTATAAAATCTTTCAAAATAAATTGAAGTCAGTTTTTATCAGTTCCAAAGTATAATGGCAGTTTGACTATATGGGCAGTGATAGGAAAGATAACTTACTTATGAGCTAAGTGCCTAGATTTGCAGCATAATGTGCAGCATTTGCAGTGTGAACTGCAAAAGTTCTTTTAATAATTCACAGCCTAGAGAAATAAAGTATCACTAATGTATTACTACTATTTATTGGTCAGTTTCTGTCCCAAGACTAAACATTTAGGTAAAATCTATTCAGTAACATGAATGAATGACTAGACTAGACAGTGTGTCAGTAAACAATGAACAAAAACTAGGAGTAGAAAGAAAAGCTTCTTCTCTTTCATTAAGGGCAAGCTGAAGGAAACTTTTGTTGCACTGTGTACATGAAGAGATCTGAAGGTGAACTATTCTACTAATAGGAAGAAAGTGATGTGGCAATTGAAAAAGATGAAAGAACTTGAAGATAGAAATCTAGTGTAAAATAACATAAGTGATGAGTTTTGATTATCTTTAACATTCACTTATAAATCAAACTATGTTTTTAAAAGTTCACTGAACTAAATGACAATACATTCTCCAAGCTACTGCCAAACAAAATGTAAACATCAAATGTACAAATAATACACTGAATTAGGGCAGTGCTAGACAACATATGGTGCTGGAATTATCTAAAAGGGTTGACTATAATCTCCTGTCCATATATGAGCATTGAAAAGTACCAACATCCACATACATGAAATTAAAATTTCCTCAGCTCATTTACTCAAAAGAGTAGGCAAATGTTCTTATCTAAGTACTCCTTGAAAACAGTTCAATGTTCTTATCTAAGTACTTCTTGAAAACAGTTCAATCTACAACTGAGATGTCATTATGCAGGGAACAAAACATTTTCACACCAACTCAACACAAGTAACGGCTTAAAGTTCTCAGAAATAATAAAAGTCTATGTTTACAGTGCAACACTTCATAAACAAGATCACTAACTTTACCTACAATACTTGAACACATGCTTCTAAGAATCACATATATTGCATCTGTGATCAACTAAGGATTGGTCTCAATGTTTGCTGCCAACTCACTATGTACTGCCATTGGCTGGCAGTCAGTCATTTCACAGGATCACTATTGAAGACAACACTTGCAGTAATAGGACCAAAAAATGTTTACAAGTACACTGTCATGTATGATCATTCATTCTTGAATTCATAGGCTGCAAGGTCATCTTCAGACGGAATAGGAATGTCTCCAGATGAAAGGAGAACTGAATCTTCTCCCAGCAGAGTGCACAGCTCTCTCAATCTCTCCTGCATGCGAGGCATTCCAGCCAATTGATGCTCCAACTTTTGTTTCTCTTCATTTAAAGTCAGACGTGCTGTGGTGTCCAGCTCTTCCATCCTCCAGCCTCCTTCACCATCAAACTGAAGGAGATGGGTGTGAAACTTCCTGAAACATACAAACATAACATGATACAAACACAGCAGGATACAAGCACAACATGAGAAATACAAAACCTGATAGATACAAATGACAATAACACAGAATGCTACAAGCACATGATAATAACACAGAATGCTACAAGCACATGATACAAACACAATATAATAAACCATGATACATAAAAAATATGATACAAACAGCATGATACAAGCACATGATAAATACACAGCATGACATGATACAAACACACAATGATACAAAAACAAGTATGATATACAGAGCTACTTTCAAAAGTTTTTTTTTTTTTAATTATTTTATCACTTTAAAAAACACTGTATACTGCAAACCAAATAACATTTTCATGAGCTTTTTACTTCAGCCATTGGTTTACTCTTCAACACCTAGTCAACATAATCCACTGAAAATGTTCTTCTGTATCCATTTAAGAGAGAAGATCCAGGTAGTTAAAATAAATATTTTCAATATGTTCAAACACTCATTTTTAAATATGTTTATAAAATTATATTTTGTGCTAACCAGAAAATAAAAAAAAAAAAAAGGTTTACACAAAGAAGTAAATTTCAAAATACAATTTCAATAATTGATTATAATATTTTCACTAACCATAATGTGGGTCTGTGTGTGATGGTCAAAAGAGTGATTCCAGCAGCTTTTAAACTTAAGTAAATTTTACTTTCTACGTCTATAGACACAGCACTGGTACATTCATCTAACAGGGCAAATTTTGGCCTACAGAAAAGAAATAAAATCGGTTACCGTTTAAACTGACTTAGGACTTACTTGATTTGTCTCAGCTGTCCCTTCCCTAGCTGGAGTGATGTAATAAAATCTAACAATTCAAAATTTAGGCATAATAATTCTAAAAAGAAAATAACTTGAATTATTTTTCTGAATGTGTGCAAACCTAACCTGTGGTAGAATGTCCTAGCCATGCCCATTCTCTGTTTCTCCCCACCAGACAGCACATCCTTCCAATCACACTCTGCTTGCCAGCCTGAGAATAAGATTAAGTACAATTCTTTCAATTAGTTTGCCTTGCTGCCTTACACTGAGTGCAACCTAGACACTTGGACATTTCAAAGACGGGTTAATTTATATTGTGGGGGAAAAATGACTACCTTATTGGACACACAGTGAAAACTTGATTGTTTGTTTAATTTTTCAAACCATAATCATCTTAAATTTGCCTACTTTGAATATGCTTTCAACAAGTTCTCCTTTATTTGACTTTGTATTTAATAGGGGAGTTGAGTAAATAAGATGTTCATGTACTATTTAAATAAATGAGAAATAGACAAGCTCTCATCCAAATCACAAGAAAGATGATGCTTATTATAAGCTATATCCTAACAAGATCAACGTCTAATCTTTTGACTCAGAACAAACACAACAGAATGCGACAACATATGTACCAGAAGATCAAAATTGGAACCAGTGAAATGTGCCCATGTGGAGTGTCACCAGAGAATGCTGACCATGTCCTCCAAAACTGCTCTCTCTACCAAGAGGTCCCTACAAGACACTGGCCCAAAAACACCCCAATAGAAAGAAAACTATACGGAGAGCTCCCTGATTTGGAAACCACTGCGCAGTTCATCTCATGTATTAGTCTAGTCATCTGAATATTCCAACATAAAAATGAGAACGAAGAAGAAGAAGAAGAAAGAATGAACTATTTGTGGACCAACTCATGTTGTAATTAGCTGTACTGTAAAAGAAGAAATTGACTGCAAGCTCAATGGAAAGACTCCTTGCAATAGTGAAGAATTTCAAGAAACAAATAGAATGAGAAATTATAGACCATCATCAGCTTCATTAAGAAGGAATAGATTTTAAAAAAACACACCTTTATATGTTACTTGTTTTGAAACTAAAGAAATGTTACCAAGCACTAAGCTATTTATAAAACACATGAAATAAAACAAAATATAAAATCAGATTCTAAAATTGGAGAGAGACTCATAAAACTTCAAGTGCTAGAAATATGGATATTTCTGATATCAACAGCTCTGATCTAAACATCAAGCAACAAAGAAATCATTGACTCTATTGGCTTGGTCTACTTTACTTGGTAGATAGCTAACATAAAAAAAAAAAAATCCTCTCAAATATTAAAAACAAGATTTCTTCCATGTTACAATAGCATACAAGGTTGAAGTGAACAAAGAACATACCTCCCTCTCTGTGAACAATGTTATCCAAGTGAACTATCTTTAAGATGTTCATAAGATCCTCATCTGTGATGCCTTTAGCTTTCATGTCAGTCACACTGTCTGGGTAAATCACCTGATCTCTAAGAATACCAATAGACATGTAGGGCCTGGTGACAAGAAAAGGAAAAGTTTTGTGATTAGCAATAACAGAAAGAGGAGATGTATCTTAATTAGATTAGTCGATGCTAAATAACATTATTTGCAGTTTTTTTTTAATGTTTTTAATTATAATTTTCCATTTTTGTTAATTCTTCACTAACTAGAGTGAGTATAAATAAATAAAGTAAGAAATTATGCAGTTTCAGTTTTCAAAGTGATTGATTCAAAGTTTTATACACAAATATATCAAATTATATATCTAATTAACTCAGTGGTATATAAAGTCTAAAACATGTGAACATTGACATGTCAAAGTTTAATGCCATTTACTCTGTGGTATAAAAAAACAATGTATTCATAAATATGTATAACTGTAACCCTGTTACCTTTGTGGAATATAAAACATGGATGTTGGAGGTGGTTTACACAGCTTACCACCATAAACAGGCCAGAGGCCATTCAGAATACGGAACAATGACGATTTGCCACATCCATTGGGACCTGTTATCAACAAATGCATTCCATCTTCAATCTGTTTTAAAAATAGAATATAATAATATAATATAATAATACTCATGACAATGTTCAAAAGCTGCTAATCAGCTTTAATAACCAAAAGTCATATTGTTAAACCATCCATCAACAAAACACTCATTGACCTTCACCCTTAATATCAACATGACCCATATGATGATAAATTGGATGATTGTTAATTAATCATAATTTGCTTGCTACTTAGAACTAAACGCATGTATGGTAAGCACATTGTAAGTTTCAATACCGCTTCTCAAAATATGTAAAACAAATTGTAAAATTTGCAGAGACCTTGTATTATATTCCTAACCACTTCTGATGTCATTTTTCTTAATGAAGCCAATTTTCAAATTATTATTTAACAGCATAAACAAGTTTCTTACATTTCTTTTTCATAAAATACTTCATTTAACAAAAATGTGTCTAGAAGCAGGAGCTTCATCAAAGAAAAAAAAAACAGGTCAAATCCTACAGAAACCTAGTAATTACAAAGATGTCACAGTTAAAGGGGTATTATAAGTCCAGCACAAAGACCAACAGCATTAACTTGAACTATAGTTACTCTAAAGTGCTGGTGAACTCACAGACATCTTAAAGCAAGAGTTAAAAATCACAGCCTCCACAAAGATAACCAAAAAAAAAAATTAACTAAAAAAAATTTAAAAGTCTCTACGCCTTTCTTGACAGACTGATGTAGAAATTAATACACAAATTGTACAAGTCATTTGAGTTAATCTTAAAATATAATGTTTGCACATTTTTCTGTTATTATACTGACTCCCTAGATCATGAGTTGATTAAAATTTTATTTTATTTTTGTTGAAAATCATTTATTTTAATTTATTTCTAATAAACAATTATTGCCACAAAATGATAAAAATGGTGGTTAAGTCGTCACTTTACTATTGGAATAACAGACTACCAGAACTGTTTACAAGATAGACATATGAAAAGTTTTCTTCTTTCTCATTTGGTAGTCTTACTAGTATGTATACACACAAATTTCTTACCTTTAGTGATAAGGACTGAACTATTATATCTCCATTGGGTGTGATAATTGGTAGATTTTCTATTATTATAGTTGACTCAGTGTCAATGACTACACCTAAATACACAAGAAAGACAAAATGCTTGAAATCTTAATTTATCTTTCATAAGAGGTTTTAGAAACAAGGGAATCTAACACCAAAAAAATATTAACTTTAATATGAAGAAAAACAAAATGTGCTACTAATTTTGTTCCCATGAACAAAGCAAAGAAGATTTTACCCTTCTGAACAAGAGAGCCAGATATTCTTTCAAAGTTTGTTTTAATGGGCTTTTGTTTTGTCACAGTGTTTCTTTGATATTTTCCAAGTTTTACATCCTCAAATACCTCAAACATCTGTGACACTCTGGATGTGTAACCAGCAAGCTCTGTAATCTACAGTTTAGAGGAATCAGAGTTTATATATTTATTTTCAAAAATTTTGTAGGATTTAAAATGACAATTATGCTGGCAATGGTACAAGAGTACAGTAACTAAAATTGTATATTATTAAATGTTTTGTGTCAACTAAATTTTTTTTTCTGATGTTGGCTGTCCTGTTTTGTGTACCTCTTTATAGGATGACATCATTCTTTCAATAGCATCAGCAGAACTAATCAACAAATTTCTAGCTGTGGTAAAATAACGTGTTCTTTCACTAACACCACCATCATCATCATCTTCAACTTTTGAGCCTAAAAAATAAAATAATGACCTAAGTGATTCCAACATAAATAGTTTGACTACCATTTTGAAACATTCTTAACTTAATAGTTTTTTCACGACCTTACCATCTTCTCTAATGCCTGTGGCTGTAATTATGGGCACTGCCACCATGATAAGTCCACTAGCACTCCAGACATATTTCATAAGAAACTGTTCTAGCATTATGTACCACAATCTCTTGTAAAAAATCAAATCCATCTGCTTGACCAATGCACTGTAACAACGAGTAAGTAGTGACCTCTCAATCTGTAATGGCAATGTTAAAAAATTATAATGTGATTCTCATGTATAATAGATAAATGGCAATAAATACAAAATATACACTAATAAATTACATTTTTAGAGATCTTTAGAACAACTAGACAGGAATAGACTTGAACTGTTTCTGTGTTTCAGGACACAACACTCGCCACAACAGATGAGTGACCCATTTAATAGGGATGTATGAAGGAACATTCTTAAATCCCAAGCAAAGAACCTTTTCTCCACCAGAATTGACCCCAGTTTAGCAGCACTCAAGCTATACACCACATATTTAAAAAAAAACATTGTATGATATTTCAATATCTATATAGACAGTAAGATGGCTTTATATTTGTAATTGTCACCAGTAACAAGCAAGACTTGAAAAAAAAAGGCTAGCTTTTAAAAAGTTTTATTTTACAATTAACAGAAAAATTAACATTCTCTATGGTGTATCATGAGGCTGTTATTTGGTGAGTCACTTGTGCCATAGGACCAATCTAAACATATACCATGCATGAGTGAAGTTAAAATTAAATTATATATATATATATATATATTAGGGGTGCACCGGATAGTCGCTTCTGCTTCTGCCGAATATTCGGCGCTTTTCACTATCCATCTCCGGTTGGATATCACTACCGGATAGTAAAAGCTACACCTGTATTTCTATTAATATTGTTATGCACCCCCACGCTAAGTCTTTTCCAGATACGCCAAACGGAGGTAACACTTAAATATAGAAACAACACAGGCGAAAGGCAAACAATATAAAGGTAGTCGACGCTGATAAATGATGTCCAACAAGAAGTTTAAACTAAATCTCCATGGCAATAAAAATATACCAATATTCATTAAGTGGACATGATTCAATAATGTCAGTTCTGAAATACATTAACATTTTTGTTTCAAATAAAAGAATTTGGTTTTAAACTATAAACTATGACTATGCACCAAATATTTTTTACTACAAAGACAAGGCGTATTAATCTAAATAGAAATATAGGACTTTACATTATAAATTCGCATTACATACATAGCAGCGATGTCTGGCACATTTTAAAAGCTTGTCTTGACCTTTGAGTGGTCTAGTAAACATGTAATATTCCTTAACTACGTCACGCTGATAATCTGTCTAGATGTGCGGGTATATCTCCAGAGGTAGAGATGAGCAACCCCCACCTCTTTTTGTTTGTTTAGTCCATAACATTGAGTTCACAGATAGGCAGCTGACTACATTAAGCCAGATGTCAATGTGTTGACACTTTCTAGAGGTCACATCTTATGAGGGAACTGAGTTGGTTTACTTGGAGAAGAATTTTTATTAGGGCGGGACTACAAGCCAAATCTCTATAAGGTTAATCTGGTATGAGTTTGTTTATTATGAGATTGGTTGTCAATCAAGGGTCTGGACCACAAGCCACATCTTTTATACTATTGGCTGGGACAATAAGTTTGTTTACTTTAAGTCTCAATTAGGAGGCTGGACTACAAGCCAAACAGACACTGACCAGGGGTATCTTTAAAGGGAGGGCTCAAGAGATTCAACACCCCCAACTTCTTATTTGTTTAATCCATGACAATATATTGATAGACATTGACGATTCTTAAGCCAGAATGGATTAACGCAGATTGTTGAGAAATATTGACACTGTCTAGAGGTTACTAGATGATGAGACTAAGTTTGTTTATTTGGAGAGAAATGTCATTTAGGGTGCTGAACACACGTTCGTTGCATAATAAAATAAAACAAATATGTGCATGTGTGCGTGTATGTATTTTTTTTCCCCCTGTATTAAAACTTTTAGAAATATCAAATCTCAAACTTTACTATCCAGTCATATCCGGCTCCAGCCGGATATCAAAAAAGTACTATCTGGTGCACCCCTAATATATATATATATATATATATATATATATATATATATATAAAAACTTACTTGGTGACCATTATAAAAGGCTATTTCTTCTGCATTTGTTATGATTCTAGAATGCATAAATCTCAAATGTCCTTTTCTGTGAGCTTCCTCTGCTACCAGTTTACCAAACTTTGGTGACACGGCACGCAATATTTTGGCTGTTATTAGGATGACAACCATAGCTATTATTGTTGGTGTCTTTGAACTGGCACCTCTACTCTGAGCCAGTCTATATAATGTGAAAGACATAAGTGCTACGTCCAGTAAAGGCTTGGTCAGATGTGAATATAAGTGTGCCAGAGATGATGTAAACATTGTAATATCCTCAGTAAGACACTGATCAGCATTTGATAACCTGCTGTCCAGGTTACTGACACGATAGTATGTCTGACTATCAAAATACTTTTCATAGGCATGTTTGACAAGTCGTGTACGAAAGACAAGGGCAAGTTTACTTTCAAGAAATCTGATCAAGCTGTTAATAAAAGTTGCAGGCACTGCCAAAAGAATCCATTTTGCCAGCTGAACAACAAACCTTGTTACATTTCTCTGAACTATCGTCTGAACAATGCTACCATCAAGTTGAGCAACATAGATAGACAAAAATGTTCGAATGATAAGGCTGATAGTGTGCAAAGAAAGTATGCCGAATTCCTTGCAACAAATGTTGGGTATAATTATCTTAATAAGATATCTTAACTGCTTATAAAAGTTTTGATCAACATTTGGATTTGCCTTGTCATATTTCTGTGGCTCAGAAGAATGAGCTGGGGATCCACTGGCTGGGCTTTCTTGGTGTTTATCAGATGATTTTGTTTGACCACCTTGTAACTGTGTTGCTTTCTTTGAGCGTCTTGAAAAAACAATTTTTGCAAAAGTGGGGTAATAGCAACGCATACCATAAGCTGCTATCAAACATATTGCTGCACCTGTAGCCACCTTTGTTCCAGTGAAATCTGTTTTAGTAGCAGCTTTAAGGAACTTGCTATTTGACATAATTGATTTTCACTAAATTTAGAATTTGTTTTAAGAAAAAGCTTAATTGTTCATTAGTGATAGGGCTTCACTTCTGCTTGGTAAATATCATGATTAGCAGCACTAGAGAAAGAAAAAAAAGTAGAATTAATTCTAATATTACGGTACTAATATTTATTTACAGTTTCAATTTACCTTTACAATAAAGAAAACAATTGTTAAAAACAATTTTGTCACAAACATGTTTCAATGTTAATGTTTCCTACCAAGAGAACTCTACTCATATTAACCATTAACATTGAAACATGTTTTTGACAAAATTGACAATTGTGACAAAAGTGAACTAAACATTTAGAAACTTTATGTTAACTAAAAAAATATAATAAGTTTAATTAGAAAAAAAAAGTTTAGACAAATCATAGTTTAATTAACATTTTTTTAGTTATAATTTTTTAGAGTGTTAAAAGAATTTAATCGAACTGTAGGTCTATAGTCAGATTAGCTAGGTCTAGATCAAACAAACCAAAAAAAAATAATGAAAAGATATTACAATGTTAGATATTTAGTTAGTATATAGACGCACAATAGTTGACATAATTTGAATGTGACATATAGGGACGTTACAGCTTAGTTGGGTACTAGATTATTCATGTTAATATAGTTAGGACTTTGAAGGGTACTTCATACGGACAGAGCAGAGACTCGAATGTGGCCTTTTCAGTATTAAACTTAAGTTAAACTTGTATAACGGTTTGTACTTAGTTCTTCTACTTGTTACATGTGAAGGTCTTTTTATATGTTAGCTAAGTGCACCTAATGTACCCGTACAAGAAACCCAGACACTTCCAGAGTAATCTGTCGAAGTCAGCCATAAACTACAAACTACAAGGACAAGGCCTATCACAATAAGAAGAAAGTACATAGATCTAGATCTATATTAAGACCTTTTAGGTCTAGTAAAAAAATATTAGATCTTAGATATTAGATTTCATATAATTCTATACAATATTATCAATATCTAGACTAATCTATAGTCTAATGCTAGATCTAGGACTATAAATTAACTCTAGAGACTGAGACTTTTCTATGAGTAGTTCTAGAATCTAAATCTAGACCATTGACTACGACTCTACAACTACATACATGACTAAGTACAAATGTCGATTATGTAGGGTAATCTGTAGTCTAAGAGACTAAGAGTACGACAAAAATTGTGTATCCCGCGGCCTACGTGAGTGACCCCCAGCTGTCTCGTTCTGAGGCTGCATGCAACCAGGTGCTCTCTTCTATGTCAGCCAAGGAAAGTTGACGCCTAAGCTGGTCTTTGAAGCGTTTCCGTGGGGCGCCTCTGTTACATCGACCACCTTTTAGCTCACCAAAAAAGACTGCCTTTGGCATATGTTTGTCTCCCATACGGGATACGTGCCCTACCCAGCGTAACTGCCGGACCATAAGAAGTCCCTCTGTACTGTCCATACCGTCGTTCACTGTTTGTAGTGAGGTCTTGCCACCGTATGTCCATGATGGAGCGCAAGCATCTTGGTGAAAGCGCTCAAGAAGTCTTAGTTGTTTTCTTATAGTGTCCATGTCTAAGAGCCATATAGACGGGTTGAGAGTACCACCATCTGGTAGACACTGATTTTTGTAGTCAGGCGGAGCGATTCGTTCCTCCCATCTCTCACCTGAAGGCGTCCAAAAGCGCTACTGGCCCTGGCCAGACGGTTATCAACTTCCCTTGAAAGTGAGGCATCATTAGACACTATACTACCTAGATAATATGTGAAGTGGTCTACCATGTTATGGGGCTGTCCATTTACGGTGATCCTTGGGTCTGAGTATGTTTTATTGGGTGACTTCTGTTTTCCAGAGGTTTATAGATAGACCGGAAGAGGGGGCAGCGTATGCAAATTTGTTTACGACGTTCTGGAGATAATGTTCATTGTGAGCTAGCAGGGCGCAATCCAATTTATAATAGTATTTAAATATAAGAATATAAGTCCTAGAGTAAAGTGCGAAGTTTGAACGAATAAAACCCGCTAGCAGCATTTTTCGTGTTTGGATTTTTATAGCGCCGTAAACGTATGACCTGTGAAAAAACTGATGGTATCTCTGAATTCCTCTTTTGTCTACAAAACTTGATCTGATTTAATGTATCGCTAGGCTTAGTTAAAATTAAATATGAGGTCAAAGAGGTGTAGGGTGGGTATCGCTAAGCGTATCAGATTTCTCCTCTAGTTACTAAACTCGATCTGGCTGATGGAAGGACTGATGAGATCAAAGAAAATATATCTAAAACATGTTAAAATTTTTTATTTTTACTATGAAGTCATTTCATGAAGTCAAGAACACCATCTACTGCCTCCTTTCCCATGCTCGACAACTTCAAAAATAGTCTTTTTGAGCTAATGAGCCATCAGACTTAAAAATAGCCATAATCATAAGCCCATCCATGATCCATTTCCTTCACTACCGGGTAGTAAAAAATAATAATTCCACACTTCTTAAGTTTGACCTCATCATGAACTTAGCCTTTACAAGGAAATAGAATGTGTCGGAAGTGAAGAAAAAAGGTGCATGCACACACAGTAGTAGTAATTTGGTAAAGATTCAGATAAAAAAGTTTTAGCAATAAAAAGTGAACCGATCAAACCTCTAGAGTCTATATCTATACAAATCAGGGCTGATCGAGCTTCGCACTTTAATATACATTCATATCTAGAATCTAGTTTATTCTAGATGATGATGATCTAGTAGCCTAGTTAATTATTAATAGTAGTAATAATAATAGATAGAGTAGTTCAGTAGTCAGTAGACTAGACCGAACCTAGAATTCTAGTCTAAATCTGTCTTCTACAGTCTACTCTATACTAGTTCTAGTCTATAGGTTATAGATAATAATAGCCTAAACCTAATAAACTTAATAAAGTGATTATAAAATTATTATTAATTCTTAATTAAAAATTAGAATCATTATCATCATTATGATTATCAATCAATATTCAATAGTAATTTAGTACAATACAATGAAATGATAATCAATCATAATCTAATCAACTTTTCAAGTAATGACTGTAATCAAGTCTAATCTAAAGATAGTTAGACAGTAGACTAGAATAAATAATCTAGGGTTCTAATCTATATCAATGTTTAATTATGATGTATTGTAAATCTTTAAAGAGTATAGATCTAGTTTAAGTAAGTTACAAACAACACAATGCCATTGCATCCACTGAATCAGATTAATAATCCTTGTCGTATCTACGTTTTTGTTGTCTTTCGGTGACCCTAATGTGACAGATTTTTTGCACTGTTTTCCTTTTCTTTCTTTTTTTCTTTTGCAAAGTCTATTACACTAGATCTACCAAATAATTTGAAAAAGAAAAGTTGTTTTTTTAGATCTAAATCCTGATCTATTTGTTTAGAATTTAACAATCATTTTAACTGATGAGAAAAAATGCTCTTGACTTGTTATTTCTTAACCAAGAGACATGAGTTTGTTGAGATAAACTGATAAATGTAGGAAATCAATCTGGCAATAAGTTTTAGTTAATAATTAGATCTAATAGGAACTAGATTTGTAGAGCTAATCGCACATTTATTGTAAAAATAGTCTTTAGTATTAGATCTACTACGTCGTCTGCTATAGTCTAGATTCTCGAATACGAGAGATAAACATAACTTTATAGATCTATTGATAAAGAACATAACATTTTGATCCAATTTTACAATGAATTGGGTTGGCGGTGCTCGCAATCGTCTGAAAGGAACTCACAAAAATGATATGAGACTTCAAAAGGTTGTCTTAATTAAAATCTACCCTGTGAACTAACTTTACATTTTAGATCTATCTAATTCTAAATAGCCTGATCAAGTGATCCGTTTATCACCATGTCATGTACTGATGTAGGCTACACCTTGGTCTTCTTAGATGTACACGTAGAATCTAGATCTATGTCTATAGATATATAGATAGAGTTCAATGAACCCGGGCCTACGTTACGCACATTTAGTAGGGGCCCACACCCGATCGCGTAACAACCAATGGGCCAGGGCTGGATTTAAGTAATGCAACATAAGCTATAGGGTTAGGGCCCTCAAGAAATATTTAGTAGATACATAGGCTATAATATCTGAATTAATTTGGGGCTCCTTATCTTAAGTAGCTTAGGGCCTTCCAGGGGCGTAGCTAGGGATTTGGGGGCCCAGGCGATTGACCTCTTTGGGGGTCCCCTGCATTGTGACACTCGACATCATGACATGAGATAATGTACTTAATAAATATATAACCCTACATTCAAATTGGTACAGTATATCAGTAAAATTATCAAGATTCAGAAAGTTTCTCCAACAGCTTGATGATTTTGTCAAGATCCAAGGAAACCGCCGACGTAGATTCTTCTCTTACGGACCACCTAGTATTACTCTCCTCTTTTAAACTCCCGGCTCCAGCTTCTTTCAGTTTGGCCTATCTCTGGGGTGAATTGGAAAAAAAAAAGTTGAACAATTCATGTATAGTTCTCAAAAAAAGATGACAATAGCTGGATCTATCTCAGCAGAATGAAGAGCTGCCAGGTTCAGAGAGTGTATATCACAGTTCAGAAAAGTTGTCTTTGGATTTATGTCTAAGAGACAGACGGCCACTCACTGTGACTGCGTTATCATAGGTTTGACCTCTGCACAGATCAAAGTCCAGTCCAATCTCTTTAAGAGTTTTCTGAACAAGTTCTTCATAATGTTGTCCATCAAGTTTAAAATTTTCAGAGTAACCAATGAATGACTCTTTTATTTCGAAATTATCACCATCCAAGAAACGAACTATTAGGGATACATGTTCTTGATGAGAAACATCTGGGGTGGAATCGAGCATCAGAGAAAATTAACAAACTTGCTTGATTTTCCCAACAATTGATTCCCTAACTTTATTGCCCATCAAGATTATTAACTCATTTTGAATTTCTGGTGACCAATAATGTGTCTTCTCATATTCGATTCTATGTAAGTGGTGTTTCGTAACTTCATCAAACTCTGCAAGAAATTTCAAATATGCTAGAGTTTGTTTTGCTAAGTACTTAATAGCTGCTGCTAAGCGCTTCAGAATATCTCTCCAATACTGCTGATTTGTGTAAATATGAGCATGAAACATATGTGACAATTCATCTAGTTCTGCCTTAAGCTTTTCTTCTTCTAGCTTCAACTTCAAAAAAGCTTGTCTGTGGTGGACTCCTTCTTCATGTTCTTTCAGTCTCTTAGGTTTCTTCCATTTGGTTAAAACCAACTCCTGGTTCGCTCAATGCACTAGATGTCTTTTTTGATGCCTCGGAAAACAGTACACATGCAAAACAAAATATATATCCCAAGTGTGGAGAGAAGAGGAGCCAAGATCGATTGCAGATTTCTCCTGTTGGAAGCTTTCAAGTGAACCATGATGTTAAACTTCGTTATTTATTTTGGTTAAACTCTACTGGAAACAATACCGTTCATCTTTGTTTTGGAAAATTAAGCAACCCTTTAACAGAATTTTGCTCACAGTTCCTCGGATAAATTCCAGGATGGATATATCTGAAGTCTTTGTACTTAATTACAGCTTCTTCCACTTCTGGAGAAAGTGACTCATCATCTATATCACTTACCTCGGATGCTTTCTCTGATTGTGGTAAAGGGGTATTCCCCTGGAGTTTCTTCAGCACTACTTCTCTCATCAAGAAACATTTTCACTTCTCCGACTGCTGTATCTTTGTATGAATTATCTGAATAGTGATATTTTTCTTCGATTTTTCTTCTTTTCAGTGCTCCTATTAGGTTTCTTCTTAAATGATAAGAATGATGAAATAAACTACCATATATAACAAGTTACTTACTGAGAGTAACACGGCACTAGTCAGCGCTATGGATGTTACTACTTGAAATTGAGAGTAACCCCTCTCACGGAAAGAGTTACTACTCTTTGTGGAATACATGCAACAGGGTCACTGACTTACATAACAACGTGAAAAGCTAGATTACATGACAGTGACGTAATATTTAATTTATTTAAAAACAAATTTCGGACACTCATTTGGGGGCCCCCCTCAAGTGGGGACCAGGGGGGATCTTCAAATTCTCCCCCTCCTCCCCCCACCCTAGCTACGCCACTGGGGCCTTCTAAGTCTAAATACGGCACTTCTTGGCGCGTGACTAATGACCGATTGTAACCTGTACACAAGAGCCCTTGGGGGGAGGGCAAAAATTTTGGAAAAAATCACTGCAATTTCGTAAAAAGAAAAAAATTAGAAGTTCTTTCAAATTACAGTAAACGTCCTATCTTAACTTCAAAATATTAACTTTATATTAACTTCAAAACACTTACCCGTGTTTTCACTTAAAGTGAGTGTCCAAGCGGCTTGGATGGTTTTGATGTAAGGAACTGCTTTCATCAGGTTTATTGTAACCTAATGGTGGTGACGGTGGGTTGGTGGTAACGTTATTCTCTCTTTGGGTTATTTCCCCTCTATGTTAATTAAACCGTTGATAGTATTTCTTTTTTAAAGTTAACATCTTTTTTTTTCTATTACCAGAAATGTAGCCTATATTAGATATTAAACAAGCAAAAGAAATATATTCTGATACTTAGGGAATCGTTCAAGATGTTGAGTTTTTGTGCTACTTATCGTGACTGAATTGGGGAGGAGGCTAATAACAAATATTTAAAGATAGAGCAATAATTACATTTATCATGGTAAAGTGTCTTTTACGTGAATGGCTACCTTGTAGTATGGAATGTGCACTGGACTGTCGTTCGGATGGTCTCGGGTTTATACCCCGAGACAGCATTAATGTTGTTTGATTTCCACCCGAATTTTTTAAAAAAAGAAGAAAACATGATTCCTTAACTTCATCAACAAGCTTGCCAAACATACAGAAAACATGAATGTCTAAGAGCGGTGGATGATGCAAACAAGGAGCACATTGAAGAAGATGACAATTACTGACGGAGATTTCATCGCATAGTGAATGTTAGTTTTAACATTAGCATGCAACAACCTTTTCTATAGTGATCATCGCGAAGGTTATCGTTTAGGGACACAAGTAACAACGAAAATTTCTTAGCTGTACATACATTTTTTATGAAAACAACAAAAAAAAAAAAAAAACACATCGACCCACAGATTCAAAGCGATATAAAAGACCTGTAGGGCAATGCAGTTTTACCAAAATACTAACCTACGCATTGCATGTGTCAATCTAGTCAAACATTGTTAATCAATGACTTAAACCAGGCATGTCAAACATAAAAAAAACGGGATTGTCAGTTTTCATTTCATAAAAATGTAATAATAAGGCGAATTTTAACCAAAAACAAGAAGTTCAAATACTTAATTGACTTGAATAGTCACTGGCAAAACAAATAGAGATCTAGATCTATCTCGACCTCTTGAAAAAAACACGAAAGCGATATTTCACTAGTTGATAGTAAATCTAAAAGGCAAATGTTTATCGGCTTTTTTGTTAGAAAACTACTATGTTTATCGGCTTTTTTGTTAGAAAACTACTATCTACTGTAGATGGCTTGTAAAGTTAATTCGACAGTGATTTTGTACTTAGTAAATTATGAATTAATGCAAAGATGCGACCTACATATTTTACCAAAACCAACGCAGACATTGTCCGCCGGTGGTCGATTTAGACTACCGTATTTTCGCGCATATACCCTACAAACCATGGCGGGCTAGCAGAGCGCGGGGCCCTGGGCGAGTGCCACATGCGGGGCCCTGAGCCGTAAGGGTAGACTATATATACCGTACCGCTTAAAGCTAACAGGCTCGTCCGTCTCTAACGTTGTAAGCCTTATTTTGACAATATTACGTATTGATGTAGCCTATTTGTAATTTTTCTGCTTTTAAGATTTTGCCTTTAATAATCAACGTAACTAATGACTCAGAAATATTCTGCATATATATATGAGTAAAAAAAAAATAGGTCAATATAATAATCCTTGAAATAATACAAGAAACTTAATGGACTAACCATAGTTTTTTCTTTGTATTTTTACAGGAATATTTTGAGAGAAAAAGACTAGGTCTCCAGTTAAATAGCTCCAGTGCAAAGACAAATGTGGAATCTGGTAAATCAGTGCCCAAGAAGTCCAAAATTAGTCAAGATATTATTTCATTTCAACGCCAATGCAAAATGTCAGCCGCCAACGGTAAAATAATACTTCATTAAAAGAAAAAATGAAATGATTAGTAACCCTGTATTATCTGTCACTTGACTTTCCTCGAGGGTACGTTGTGACAGTTCGCGTAACAAAATACTTCTACTTTTACCTGTCAGCAGTTGTTCTTAGCAGGTAATCAGGAAAGAGGCCGATCCATTCTTTTACGTTATTCAACCATCTTTTCTTTTGGACGACCCTTCTTGCTCTATTGTACCTTGAAGGATGACTTTTAACAGACAGTCATGTTTTACAATATGACCAAACCATCTCAACTTTCTTCTCTTTACAGTATTGAGGAATAGCTCAATTTTGCCAGCCACAGTGTTGAATTGTAAAAGTAGTTTTCTTTTCCTGGTATCTTATGCCCAGCATTTTTTCTGTAGCATTTACTCTCAAAGGCTTGGATTCCTCTTTCAGCCTCAGCGTTAAGTGTACAACTTTCACAACCACACAAGAGTACTGAGACCACTTGCGAAGAACACAGTTTTAATTTGACTGGGAAGCTGATGTTACTCTTCCAGATTCTCTACAGTTTGCTATGACAGAGGATACCAAGCTTAAAAGGGTTTTTATCTCTTTTAACGATCATGCATCTCTTGTTATGTTTGACCCTAGGCATTTAAATGAGTTAACTTCTAATGTTTGACAATCCAACTTTATGCAACATCTCGTACTATATCCACCACAAAATAGTCTTTTGCTTTTTTTCGGCACTAATTTCCTTGCCAACTGCTCTAGCTGCAGCATTCAGTTTTGGAGTAAGATCTTTGCCTGGTCTGCATTTTCTCCAAAGAGGTCTATATCTTCTGCAAACGTGAAATAGGCCGCCCATTAATGAAGCTAAGAGTAAATCCTTGTAGAGTTTCCATAATAATGTGCTCCAGAAATAAGTTACAAAGACCTGGAGAATGCATCCATAACGCATTCCTATGGATTTCCTAAACATTTCTCATATTTGGTTTTTCAGAAGTAGGCCACTTGAGCTATTCGCATTTTGATATAGAGGGCTTTGATAACATCAATTTTGTTTTTATCTCAGTTGAACTCCCTCATCACATGCCATCGTGCCAAACCTGCTAGAAAGTTGTTGTTGTTTTTTTTAGGCTATGAAGTTGTGTATCATTGTGTGTGTGTGTGTTGAACAGTCTGATGTTAACTATTTGTTCAACATTGCTTCTACCTGCTCTGAAGCAGTTCTTCAGCTTTTCTGTTGAGTCTGTTGAGAATTATCATTAGCATTATCTTGCTCTGATGACTGCTCAGACTTATCGTTCTATCTCAAGTTTCCTTTCTTGGACAGTGGAATAATTAAGGATTGGGTCCTTTCTTTTGGCCTTTTTTTTTCGTCCCATATTTTCTGGCAGATTGTCCTAAAACGTTTAGTTATACATGAGACGCCATGCTTTAAAAGCTCTGATGTTATGTTCTCAATTCCAGGCGACTTGCCACCTTATCTTATTGCTCCCTTTAATTCCGACTCTATAATCGGAGCCTTGCAAAGGTCTCTTGTTCCAAGGTGTCTTGTTGATTACATGACGATATTATTATAGCCTAATTACTGTAATGGGAGCTGTTCTTCTGGTAAGTTTGACAGCCTTTTATCTTTCTCTTAGTTACATCTACATTTGCATCATGTTGATGATTTGTGTTTTATTTTAGCACTGGACATGAACCCAAACTATCGACGTGTCAACTTAAATTCCAGATCACAAGGTAAACAAAAGGATGCATGTAAACTTGAACGTGATTATCTTTAAACAACGTATTTAGTTGATTTATCAAGACTATTCAGAAGTAAGTAGACCAGAGCTAAATGTTCCTTATTCGAGACCATTTAGCTCAACAGACGTGTTTCCTGGAGTTTTCATGGAGATTTCTTTTGACCTGTACTCCACTTCTATCTGTCCCATCTAGAGTACTAATTTAGGATGTGTTGTCTCTGAGGCCTCTTGATAGTTTCCTGTGAGCACAGTCTCCTGCTCTCCATCAGGTTATTTTAAAACTGTAAACTATCTTGTGTACGGCGTCTGTAGTATCCATATAGAGACAGATCTCATTCGTTTAGACTGTGTGTAATGTTTTCAATGTGTTATTTGACTGTCGACTTTGATCCTCTCTTCTAACACAAAAAAATATCATTTCTCATGTTCACATAATAGTTTAATTAACACATGTTACTTAACACTTTGCCTTTAATTACTAGGTGTTAATAAGTTTGGTGTTAATACTGTACACTTGCCATTGTCTCCAGTAGACCGACCTTCAAGGCTACAACTAGCTTCACCTTCAGGGTAAGTAACTGATGACCTTCACATTATAGACAGTCTAATTTTTTTTTTTTTGTTCTAACACGTCGTCATGTTTTTACTTGTAAATCTAATTAGGCATATTTGTAATGTTAACTAATCAAGATCAAGTTCTTTCCATTAACATCATTTATGAACTTTTGTTTATTGATATTCTTTAAAGAATAGGATTATAGTATTGTTGTAACACTGCCTTGCACCAGTGCTTGTGGTGCCAACGAGCACCACTATTGAACAAGAACAGGAAGCATGGGCGCCCGCAGGATTTTTGCAGGGGCGGTGTAAAGTTGCACCATATGGCACATAGTCGTAGCCTCAAATTTCTTGTTACGGAGAATATTAAAGAAAAGAACTGGTGGTCACCCCACGACCCACTGTGCAATATTAAGAGCACTGTAAATGCTTATTTTATGAAATAAAAAAATAAATATTTATTGTCCTCGATGTTAAGTGTATCCGTGCGCCCGAGTCGATCAAACAAAAACTGCAAAATTCGACTATGTCTGCCGAAACTGTCAGTAGCTTACTGAAGACTTGCCTCTCGTCTCACAGTGCTGACATTCTTCTTCACGTTCCAGCTCTTGCTTCGTTTTAGGATGAAGACAAAACAGGTTGATCTGAGCATTGTAATTGATCGTAAAGCGAGACATTTAATGAAGAACTTAATGAATCAAGATAAGTAATGCAAAACTGTGTTCTGTATTAACATTCAAAATCCAAACATGTGGTTTTTGCTAGGTGTGTTTGTCAACTGCAAATTCTCGGTAGCACCAACTAAGTTTGTCTGCCATCAGACAGCATATTAGATATAGAGCAAATGAACATTGTCTGTTACAGAAACAACGTTAAGTCTGTGAGACGCGCGAGGGACAAAGGCTGCTTTTGGATATTTTTCATGAATCTTTGCCTGAACACAGTTCCTGAATGCTTGCCATCACTGAGCAGCCATCATAGCCTTGGCCGAGTAGTTTGTCCAAGTCTACTTAATGTATTTGCTAGCAATGGTGTTTGACACAGACAGTGACTCTCTCTCTAAACAACAGCGACAAAACCAATGAAGTCTTCTCATATACGATCGCCATCAACAAATCCAACGCCTAGAGACATCTACTCAGTGTTTGAGATATCTCCAGTTTCATCAAAGTTGCAGCGATGATTTTGGGAACCAACAGACCCTGCATAGGCAGTTCAATCATGATGATGATGCCCATATTGTTTTTTCTGCTGCTAGTGATCTGTTGATCCAAATCAACGTTTTGACTCAGACGAGGGCATGTGAAGAACTTTCTTATATCCTCTGCCATCGTAAACTGGCGGACGCGTTTAACCTATTTTATCAAGCTAACACTGACCGCAACTCCGCAAGACGTAAATACATAGACCAAGATGACTGCACTCTTTACTCTTGTGCAAAGAAACGTTCAAAGTGATCACACCGAAAGACAGCTGGTAAGGTTTTCTCCTCCAATGCAAAAAAAGAAACAAACTTTACTCACATTCTAGGCTGTTAGTTTACGAGTATGATTATATGGATATGAAAACATATCATCACGACTATAGTGCCATAGAATATTTCACACCATTAATAAAGCGTAAATGGTCGGCCATCAACTTTTAATTAGCTTATTCTTGTTTTACAATAATAGCTTATCCTTACAACTATACCTTAGTGCAAGCACTTTCAAGAAGTTAATTGATTTGTAGGTGCAATAACAAATTGTCTAAAACTTCGCTAACGATACTCAAAATTCAGGGAGGAGGACTAGGAAAGTCTAATTACTCTAATACAATAATAACTTTTTCTTACAAACGTACACTGGTGGAAGCACTACTTTTTCAGTTACTACTTAGAAGAAGTTAATAGATTCGAGGTGCAAAAATTGGCTAGAATTCTGCTACTCAGAATCCAGGGAGATGCACTGCACCACCTTGCACCTCCCTGCGGGCGCCCATGAGTCAGGAAGACGCTGGGATAGAAGAAAGAACAGTGTATCAATGGATTAGGAAGAGTCTGAATTGCTGGGGAACTAAGGAGCCGTCTTTTGTGCTGCCTGAACTGGAATAGGGACCTGCAGCAAAGCAGGGAAGGTTATCGTTGGTCCGTGTTCAGATTTGGTGGAGAAAGGATTGGTAGAATTAGGAATAATACTCTTTGAATGGCACTTCCCAGCTTTCAATGAGCCTTTAATTTTTAGGACATGAGTATTGTACTAAAATGCATATGTTATTTACACTAGTGGTAATCTTAGATATTGTATGCTATGACCAGGGCCATTATGAAGTCCAGTAAAGGATATACATATCCTGGTCTTGTGATGTCATCAAGCCGGACTAACACCGCACAAGTAGATTTGTTCGGCGAGCCTGTACTGAAGCCTTATAGGTCTGCCACAGTGTATCGCAGTAGCTCACCACAAGACACTCATGGTTCAGAGGTAGGCTACATTTGATTGTGTCTCACAGATGCTACTGGATAGTCACCAAATGCAGCTCATATTTGTATTATTTACTTGTTCCTATTATAATTCTACAAAGATGATTTGCCCATAACGCACTGAGCATGCTATTAGCACAAAAGTTGCGTTAGACAAAAACAATCAATAAAAATATTTCAAATCGCACAAAAAGTCTAGATCTACTAAAAACTAATTGCATGATTGATTTAAAATAATGGATACAATTTCAGTAAATATAAGCTTTATAGTACTTCTAACTGATACCCGTCATTTGGTACGTTGAAGGTTTGCTCGATATATATATATATATATATATATATATATATATATATATATATATATATATTTATTTATTTACTGACTAAGAACTTTATACAAAGAAAAATTTGAGTCGAGTGTAGGAATTCCTGCCTAGCCGTGTTTGAAAAAAAAGCCAAATTTAATTTTAAGATGATTATACTTTGAAAAATTATAACGCTCAAACTAGAGTTTTTAATGTGTGACCCATTATGTAATTTTCTTTTTCTCAAAGATAAGCTTTATACTATTAAATTTCCAGGAAAATCGTTAGAATCATTTTCGAAATACCCTCCAGAGTTCACTAGGACTCCTGAACCCATGAAGAGTTTGCAAGGTAATAAGAGGAATTATTTTGTAGGCGCTTGAAATGAAGAGCTGAACTCTTAATATACTTCAAGTGGTAATGAGCACAAGGAAGAGATAACCACATAATGTCTTGAGAGTTTAGGCTCTGTTTATTCCCCCATGTCACACATTCGAATGTTTTTAGTTAATTTTCATTCATGTTACTTTCATTTTAAACTTTATTTGTTTCCTCAGTACTTTTTCAGTAAGAACGCTGCTAATGAGACATCAAACAAAATGAAATTATATTCTCCTAAAGACAAAAGAAGTTTTGAAACGCTTTTCAATTCAGAGCATGACACGGTACCGACTAGTCTATACAACACATCATTTAATAATGGTGAGACCAGCCTCTTTAATACAATCTATAGCCCTGAACAAGCCAGTAGGTATCCTTGTCACAGCGGCTTTCCCAATCTCAACAGTCAGCCAGTTTTGGTGAATAGTTATTGCTACGAGCCTGAACCAAACTATAAAAGAAACTGTAGCGCGCATTGCTGCCCTGCTGAAATGTTTAGTGCTCAAACACCTGCACATTTCACGCATGCTTCGTTTGGGGAAGACAAAACTAATTTCTCAGTTCAAATTGTACCCTCTCCAGAAAGCCAAGAAGAGCTCTCTAGTGAGACATCTACTTTGAACTGGTCCCATGTAGGTCACGAGGATTTCAGTCATTTGGAGTTTCCAGAAGAGCAATCAGATCAGCTTGAAACATCCAGCAAACCCTATAAACATAGGCAGGCAAAAACGACCAATTCTTTTGAAAGAGATGAATCATTATGGGGTAACGAAAACTCGCAACCTCGAATGACCAGTATCAAAGAAACACATCGTAGACAAAACAAAGGCATGTTGCCTAGGAACTGGCAGTTATATCAACCTGAAATCACGCCTTCCCGAAGTACTATATATGGAGAAAACATGGCCACATCTTCTTTTGTTGTCTCCTCCGGCTTGGATTTTACTCCAGATGTACGTTTGAAAAGAAATGGGACTTATAGTCCTGTCTCATCAAATTCAACTCCTATTTACTTAAGAAGAGATGATGAAGGTTTCAAATCTGGTCTGTCAACATGCAACGTTGTTGAATCTTCCACTCTTAACACGTGAGTTGATTCCACCGAGACCAATCGTCAAAGTAGGCCTGAACACAGACGTGTCACATGGTCAGTGTAGACCAATAGCTGGTTACCACGTCACATGGTCAGTGTAGACCAATAGCTGGTTACCACGTCACATGGTCAGTGTAGACCAATAGCTGGTTACCACGTCACATGTCTGTGTTCAGGCCTACTATAACGATTGGTCACACATTTGTTGTGTTGTTTCTTTCAATGAAATATTGGACTGAAACTATAGGGACAGATTTAGTCACAGATTGAACAATTCCTTCCACTCTACAAATCGTTTGTTGCATTTATTGTTTTAATATTCGGTGGCCAACTTGTATATTACAGACTACATGTGTAGTATTCTACTCTTTACGGGCTTCTCAAATGTATGGATTGGGACTAAAGCTGGTAGCATAATATTTTGTTTTATTAGTCAGCGTAACGTATTTTTTGTTATGATAAATAAAAAAAAATAATTAAAAAGACTTTCTATGTTACATATTAAATGTTAGAAATTAGTTATCGGTGACTCAAATAGTCAAGGACGATTTAATTTTTAAAAAATTAAGAAAAAAGGAACTACTAAATATACTACTAAATATTTTACAATGAGACGATAAAGAAAAAAAAAACATACGTGACTCACTAATTGCTAACACGGATGTTAATTATAAATTAAACAATTAAAACCAATAAATTGAAAACGTATACGTGACTAAATCGTTTGAAACACAAATAAGGAAATGTACACAAGCTATTTAAGTGTTTATTAAAATTTAAAATACTTCACTTATTTCATGTTAAAAAATAATACAGTCATCCAATATCACCGGGAGTAAGTATTCATTATTCGGTATTCCTCGAGGTTAAAATAATAGTAATTCAAATCAAGGCTGCTTCATGAAACAATACAGACTTAATCAGCCGGCTCTAGAATCTACAACGTTTTAAACCACTATTCAGATGTGCACACATCATGTAGCTGACACAACAGATTGTCTCTCAACAAAATCTTTCACTCGTTTGCCTCTAGTCAATCTACTTCAAAAATATTCCAAAATATACTGAGCGCCTAAAGGCAGCACGGAAAACCAACTCCTAGATACCCCCTCCCCCACAGTGGTCCACAAATGAGATTGGACCAAAGCGCTCTGAGCATGCTATAAGCATGAAAGTAGCGCTATATAAAAGCTATAAATAAATATAAATATATATTAGTAACAAAAACTAATAAAAGCGCTCTTGAACTAACAACTATCTGTACCGCGATCTTCGACTACTAAGTTGTTTTTTTTTAAATTATTCTTTGTATATTCTATAGACTTACTTCATCTCCTGAGGATCCAACACAATCATTGAAAGACACTTCTGCTCCTAGTAAGTCATTTAATTACACTGTAATGTCAATTAGGTGAATTATTCTTTTTTATATGTGTCCTATTCGCTTTAAGTTAAAACACTTATAGCTAGAATTAATTGACCATATTTATTATACTATAATATACTTTTTAAATTTAGATCAAACAATAGAGTTTCTTAAAAAATATTTTTTTTAAAACTATTTTGTTTGTTGTCACAATCTAGACATTTTCCCTTCATCTGGATCTGGAGATGGTCACAAAGTAAAGCCAGGACTCAGAATTAGGTATTGCAGACTTTTTGTTTCAACCGTGATTTTCTGCTTTAGTTTTTGTCTTTCTGACTGACCATTGCATACGTAGATATTTAAAAAAAAAAAAAAGAAAGATGCTTTTACAAATCTATTCACCATCACTGTTCTGGGGCTCAAAAAAAGTGCAACAACTACTTTTCATCGTCCCAACAAAAAAGTCCTTCGTGTGTGCACATTATTTCTTCATATATTTTAACCTTTTTTTGTGTTATGACTTGATCTCAACTAATGCATGCGTTATGGATGTCTGATTGGTAAAGTAGTATGCCCTTCCCATAATTGACACGATGGACGTAGATCTAACCTATCCGCATCCATCCTCGACCGTCCTTCAGTAGCGGGGATCTAATAATATTCATTCCTGCATGAACGTCCAAAAAAACTCCAAAATCTCGGCTGTAATACTAGGCAATCATTCTTTACTCGCGTCTAGATAAAGAAAAACTGGTCGCTCCCCACCTCTGTTACGTGAATGTAATCAAACGGGACCTCAAAGCAGTGACTATTGATACTGACCATTAGAAGGAGGCCAACAAGGCAATACATTTCATATTGCCAAACTCAGTATCTTAGTTCATAAATCAAAGAAACTATTTTTTAAAGTGTGTTTTTATTGAATGTTCAATAGAATGTTAAAATGATTTGATTGAGAGTTCAGAATTGAATCTAGCTCGTTGAACTTCAAAATGTGTGTTATAACTTCTCTCCTAAACCATCAGTGGATAAGTTTATGTCTAAAAGTAATAATAAAGTTTACTTTATAAACTTCTTATCGTAGTTTACATTCCAAAAATGATCATGATCTTTTAGAATTCAAGCCAGTGTGAACTTTACGCTTCTAGATCTAATTTCCTTACTTGATTTAATCCCTGATAATCCCTTGTAAACATACATCTAGGGTGAGTGGACTTCAATGTGATGGGCCTTCTTTGTCCGTCACACATTTTACTTATAAAATAACACAAGTCTCCATTGGATCCTGCTGATTTCATGTTTCTGTAATTCCAGGAAAGCGAGTGACTGTGATAGAAGGATTAGAGATAAGGTAAGCTGCTACCACCAGCCACTGTTTCTCTTCTTTTACATTATTGCTTCAAGTACTCAACTCTACATACCCGCTTCCAGAACAGTGGCAATAATACTTCTATATGATGTTAACATTACGTCCCTTTTGTTCGCGTGTGAATATGTTCTGGTTTTACCTCAAAACGCGGCTCTATTATTTCCGCAATGGTGTGTGCCACGTTGAAAGCGTTGTGATCATTGACTCTATAGAATCACATCATAGGAAAACTCTGAACGATATACAAAGATATTTTATGATTTATAAAGTTATGAATAGACCATTAAGCTTACGAAAAAGTTCTGCGATTAGCGTTCTAAAGGGTAGACAGATTTGTAAAAAATTTCTGTGATATTTTTGGGTAAATTGGTCAATCAATGAATGATACAATTACACTCAATTTAATAATAATAAAAATACAAAATAAGTAGATATAACCATTTTAGAAAAAAAAAGATAAAACACAAAAAAAACATAGGTAAGCATAATTGAAACAGAGAGAGAGAGAGAGAAAGTGAGATGGATTAAGAGAGCAAGACAGAGAGAGCGAGAGGAAGATGAAGTCCTGAGAGAAGATGACGGCAATGGAGAAAGTGGTTATTAATATCAAACTAACGGACGTAACCGGTGGATAAAAATTCCTTTTTTTTTAATTTGTAAGTTTGAATGGATGTAAGTTTGAATGGATGACGATAATCTTTTTAAACATCTTTATTGTTGCTAAACTACAATTGCAGAAACTCATTTGGGATTGGTGAGCAGGAAAATCTTAGTTGATTTCATCAGTATTGAAACAATGAGGGTCAGGCTCAACACAATGTAGTGTAGATTACAAAACAGAATGTACATTAAAGAAGTAATGTTATCAATCTAGACCAGGATTCGACCTATCTGTAACCTAGATCTTTTATTTACAGACATGTACACCAGTATCAAGTGAAACAGTTCAACATGTACCTACCTACACACACAGAACTGATGCAACACCACACCTGGTGGATAGCATGTCCAAATTAGGGGAAACAAACGCACACGTCAGTACTATCCATCAATCGTCACTGAAGGAACAAGTCAAGTTTTCACAGACTAGCTCATTGATACTATTGACACCTCCAGAGCCTAGGAGTTGTCAGAGTTCAGATCATTGCAATAGTGTGATAACATCGCCACGTGATCAGGCCAAGGTCGAAGTAGGTCAGGTGACATCCGGTGCTGACGTGGCAGATGACGATGTGCAGAGATCCCAGTCCGTGGTGGTGGCGTCAGAAGGCGTTAATGTGGCTAGTTTCAAGTCAGAGAGTACACAGACCACAATCCAAGTCTTCAAGGACGCTGCTAATAGTCCCATCAGAGGACTTGTTGCCACCCAGCAGGTGTCCAGCAACAGTCTGGAAGATGGTCTCATTTCAAGCTCAGTCTAGCAAACATTTAATCACATGAGTTGTTGAAACTTTGGAACAAAAATATCTGAAATCTATTTTTACCTTTTATTTATAGAATCGCTTGTATTGATTATTACTCTGTGTTGTCCTTGCCCTCCACTGTGTTGTATATACTACACTAGAAATAGATCTAAAAGAACACCACAGCTTAGAGAACATAGCTCACGTCAATTGTTGTATTTCTAATTAGTTCTAAACCTCGTTTCACTATCTGAAGTTTGAGACTTGTTTAAATAGCTCACTACAAGTCTTCTCTTTGTATACTCTTGAACAGTGCACGTTGTTCAAGCTAGATAACTTTACAAACCTAGTAGCAATTCTTTTCAGGCTTTTTAGTTACTGTTCATTTGTAACATGTTGAAGAACTATATAGACTATATATGCATTTAGAAGACTAGAATCTATGCTACGTTAACAACTTTCTGTGCTCTTGCCTGTAGTTTCTAACACCTGCATTGTTTTACTTGATTACAAACATTCGTTTTTGGTACATTCTGATGTTGTCATTGAAACCAATGTCCAGGCTATTACAAAAAAGTTCCTTTTTTGTTGACGTTTTGTTCTTCTATCTGGTTGAGTACATAGAAAGTTTGGCTCTCTAGAAACACTCATGAAAGTAGCTAGCATACAGTAATACTATCAAACTATGTCAGCTTACAATGGGTTTTTGAAATGTGAACACTAGAAACATTGGTTGAAAACAAATAGTTTATTTCCAGACTTAAAACATCTCTAATATATACTACTTATATAGAGAATAACAGTAGTTAGTATTAGATTGCATTGATTATTATTACAATAATAGAACAAGACATTTGGGTCAGATTTGATGAATAGTCTAAACCAAGAGAATTCATTATCAGCATAACAAAATAAATAACAAGAAAACAGATAAACAGGTCTAGTTTGAGCCACTGAACATTAGGATAAAAAAAAAGTGAATCACCGCAAAGAAAGTCATTGAGTGACCTGACCTATGTAAGTTATACGTTTTTAGTTTTCCTACAGTGTACTTCCATAAAATGTTCAGTATTTGTCCAAAGTTATAATGTCTGTATTTGGAAATTATAAGAATAATTGTTACATTTACCATACGTGCTTGTTTTTTTTTATCCTAGTTTAACTATAAATCTAACTAGTAGCATTACGTCCCATTAGGCCAATAGATTCTATTTAGATGATAGAACGAACCAATCTTCCGATTTGAGTTTCTCACATGGAGCCAAACCAGAAACTGTTTGGAACATACTTTTATAATGACGACATAATGCCTCTAGGTGTATAAAAAGACACTATAGTTTGAATATAAACATACACTGTTAAATGAACACTACAGGTTCCACTTGAACTACTGCAAACAATAGATAAATAGAGGGACATGTCCCTCTTGTTGAACTTATTTCTTGTGTAACTTGGCAGCATGGAGCTTATGGCGTATAAAACCATACAAAATAGATAAGAATTTTTTACAAAAAAATATAGTTTGAATGTAAAGCCACAAATGTTGTCAATAGATACAAGCTCATGTAGAGATATAACAGAATATGGTAGAATAGAGGCAACGCAGAGTCTGTTTCAACATCAGTTTCTAGAAGCTGTAGTGGTCTACATTTGGATTTTTTAATTGTAACTGATTTAAAGATAATTGATCAAAGAATGGTAGAGCGATGTGCCATATAATAACTAGATGACCACCGAGGTCATTCCATAGGTTGACACAGCCAGTTTCACGTGATAACGGAGGTATTTGTATTGTTTTGCAAATAGCCCAATGATATTGTACCTCACTTTGTCATTTACTTTTTTTTTCATACTTGTACTCAGTCCTAGAGCTCATTTCATCAACTATCTCTTTAATATCCAAATCCATTCTCCCAATGATGATGATAATAAGAAGTCAATCTGAAAGCTTGTGTCTCTGTTTCTTACAGCTATTCATTGCTTCAAACAAGAAGATGCTTTGTCCAGCATCACAAGTAGTAACGTGTACACGTTTCTTGACATTTGTTTTAAGAAACTTAGAAAAAATGCAAATCTCAAATTATATTGTACTTCTTGTTATTTGTATTCATTATATTTCCCATGAGCAGAGAACACAACCCACTCAATTAAAGTCCTGCCCCATATCAACACCTGACCATTGTACCTGATATAAACCAACACAATTATTCATTGATATAGTTTTATAAGTAGCACCTCCACTGTGTATCCTATATCTATACAAAGGTGTTGTTTTATCGCCGCTATGACGTTATGTCAGTACCTACATTTATTTAAGAATTTTGTATCAATGTAGCTCTCCTAATTGTACAGAATACCAATGTACAAAGTCAAACTATCGTAGCAATAGTGTGTAGTATTTATTTTCTTTGTTTAATTATCACAATATTAACTTTAATTATTTTGTATGATGTGGATGTATTTTATCATTTTGACAAAATGAAGTTTAAATTTAAAGACACGCGCACTGGGTTGTGCACATGTTTTGTTTGTGTCTGCCAGGTTTTTTTCAGCATGAATCTAATGTTCATTTACTAAATGAATAAGTTCAGACAACATAGATATCCAAATACACCATTGCTCAATACGGTATTGCAAGATACATGAAGCACACCACGTCCTGTAGTCACAGAATCAGCATAGGTCAGGATAAAGTGTTACTATTGACTAGTACGAGGAACATATTCGATCTATTTGCTGCTATGTTCTACATGTCAAACTGATCCAACACGTAAAATGCTTGGTTAAATACGTTTCACATAGACCAACAATAATAGTACTCTATTTGTCTACATATCTATCTAGCTACTACGTGAACAGTGAAACAAATAGCGTACGAATAGGTAAGCAAAGTTTGACTAGTATGCATGTTCTGTAGCTGTTGGACTCACTGCAAAACATGTTTCCTAGTTCTTGTGCACAGTTCCACTTTCAGCATAACGTAGCAATATCGCAACGCTGCAATCAATTAATCTGTATTTACAACTGCTATCAATTAGTCTGGATCAATTAAACACTTTTTATCATTCGAACGTAACACATTGGCTAAGAATCCATTGCAATGCCCCTAGCGAAGTATTGGTCTTTGCATTGCAACTTACGATATCGACAGTGTTTCTAACAGTTTCAAGAAGATAGTCGAGTCCCCTATACAGAGTTCCAATCTATCACTTCTTGTTAATGTCAAATCATTTCTCTGTCCTATTGCTTGCTAACTGCTATTCAGGTGAATCCAACTCTGACTCCCTACCGTCTCGATTTAGTCCACGTATGTGAACATACTGGATGGTCTGAGGATTGAGGGACTGAATGGGATCACTAGAGCCGGCAAACCAGGACCTTTGAAACCATGAGCTGAAGAGGACAAACATGTTTCAAATTAATAAAGATGCCTAGATATTTGGATCTATTAATATAAACTAGATATATAATAAAAGAATTTAATTTAAATATAAGCAAATGCTAAGTGAAATAGCATAGATTTTTCCTATCAGTAAGTTTCCGAAAGAAAACGTGAAAATCGACCACCTCTTGATAAAAGGCAAAGTCTGCATGGTTACAGCAAAATATATAGGGCACGGCTAGGTCTGCGTAGCCACTTGAAATACTGAACTCTTTTAAATCTTCGAACTTGAAGATACTTTATACAGATCTATTTGACATGCGATTTTGTTGTTCTTTTACAAAACTAAGATCTAGAATTGTTAGGTTTTCAAGGTGATAGTTTATTATTTAGGGGAATGTAAAAACCAATGTTTACTACCTTTATATGATAATAATGTTCTTTCATAACGCGATGCCACTATGTCAATAAGGAACAGAGAAGCAATTAAGAAGTTGCAACCCTATCAGACATTATGTAATCGCAAGTAATCATTACATAGACCATTGCCACAATGCCAAGTTACTTCATATCATTAACAACTCCGCTCTTGTTTTTATCAAAATTCAAAGTTAGGTCTTTTTCTAGTGACCGCACATTCCTGTCCTACTGAGGGTGTGCCACCACCTTCTTCAGCATTTTTTTAAAAGTGAAAACCCACTGATAGTCTTTTCCGGATCGCAAAATATAAATGACTAAAAGTTAGGTTGCGTCTACCAAAACATAGTGGTGTCCAACGATTTACTGTCTGGAAGTCATATCAATGTACCACACGCACTTCATGGGTTGCATAGACAAATAAGTGGCGAGTCATGTAACTAAGCATATTAACTTCATTAAGCATTATGAGCAGGAATTTTAAGGGGCCAAGTGTCACGGGCCGAATACAGTCCGAGGACTGTGGTTTAGGCATCACAGAGCAAGAATATACAGTAAGTTCAAGAAAGACCCGAGGCCTGGTAATAATGTTAACTGACAACTGGATTCAGTTCAAGTGTGGTATAATTATTCTTTTACTTTATTCGAATATGACATAGGGCCGCGCAACAGTCTTTTTGTCTAATTCAAGACAAACAATATATATATATATTTATATAATCCATTCCTACTTTACGTTTAAGTAATAATAGTAAATTAAATATTTAGATTGCATTTTTCATATTTTCGTAGCAATTCTAATTAATAGATAATAATGTGTCTTTCCTTTGCATGGGGTCGAACATTAGCTAAAGAAGTTAAATTGATACCCAGTAATAAGAAGAATACACTATAATTTAATAACATATAATTGTTATTTCCCGTAAGTAACATAGATGCAAAAATTGGCTTTATTTAATTTATTTATAATTTAGTGATCTGTCTATAAACTTTCGTAAAATGTGCTGTCATAATATCTCAGCTATATGGTGCTATCGATATACTATATATTTATTATTATAGATTATTAAGAAAGTTTTTGTGTTAAAAAGAAAACATTGGGTAAAAGAGTCCATTTCCCATCAATAAAGCCGAAGTGAATAAGATTATAGAAAAAAAAGAAATAATTTACTTTGACAACGAACAATTTTTTTTGGGTATATTTATAAAAAAAAATAGTGTAGGTCACGTGATGAGCAGCTACATGTCAGCTTAACAAATACCTTGCAAAAAGTCCTTCTACTTCCTCTAGTGTTCTCCCTTTAGTTTCTGGAAGTATCAAAGCAAGAAGTATGGCTCCAGCAAAAGCTAAACAAGCATACAGCCAGAAAGTACCTGGGGATGTAGTAGGCGCTACACTAATACTTCAAAGCTGTAGTTTTTTTTTTAAATTATCGATAAATATAGATGACGTCTGTATGAATGCCTAATTGCAGCCTAATAAAACCTTTAGATTCAAACATAAATGTTGAAGTAGATTCAAGTTGGAAAATAATTAAAATGCACAATATGTCAAACTGATTAAAATTGGATTCCTAATTTAGTGGAGATAGTGTGAAGTCATTCTACCAACACCTAGGTTTACATGATGTGTAGCTCTAGTTGTGAAGGTAAATAGTTTTATAGGAACAGAGTCAGTATTTAAATCTTCCATGTGCTGCTGTTCTATGCATCTCAGGTTCAACAAGCAGATGTGATGAAAGAACGTGATCTTTTTGAAACACTTAGTGATCACCCAATGTGTGTGATCTTAATGAAATACTTGGGTGTGTTCTCTTACAGTGATCACCCAATGTGTGATCTTAATGAAATACTTGGGTGTGTTCTCTTACAGTGATCACCCAATGTGTGTGAATTTAATGAAATACTTGGGTGTGTTCTCTTACAGTGATCAGCCATGAGTTTGGATGTTAAGATAAAATATATTTTATTACTTACCTTTTGGGTCCACACACAAAAATCGAAACAAATTTATAGAACAGTCAACTGAAGTCCACTTACCATATCTTGACAGGGATTCTGTAAGTGATATAAAAGACATGGACACAGCCAAATTAAATGTCCAGTTCATAAATGTGGACACCGAGTTGCCTGTGCTGCGAGCCCACAGTGGATAGATTTCTGAGTTGATTGTCCACGGCATTGGGCCCATGCCTTCAATTTAAAAAAGAAAATGAAGGGAAAAAAAGTTAGATATTTAATCCAGACACAGCGTGACTTAAGGAAACACAATGAATTTAAAAAGAAACTAGTTTAAACATAATGATAGTTAATATTATCCAACAATAAGTTGAGTAAATTTAATTGAGAGAAAAAGAAGTACATTTAAACAAATAAAAAATTCGGGTAATGTATTATAAATTAAAATAAATAAACATGTCTTTACGAAGGGCAGCCTTTATATTAGAGCATAGAATGAGTTGCCTGAGCCAGACAGGAAAACCAATGACTTATATAATATAGACCTTAATTCAGTCATGACCTAATGACCTAAATTCTGCCAAGTCACTGGTTTTCCTGGCTAGCTCAGGCAAACCCATTCCATGCTCTAATCACTAGCGGATCCAGAACTTTGGAGTGGGGGGGGGCGATTTTTTTCCAAACCCTAACCCTAACGCCCAGTAAACCCTAACCCTACGCATAAACGTGCATACAGCGCGCGCGCGCACACACACACACACACACACACACACACACATATATATATGTATATATATATATATATATATATATATATATATATATATATATATATATAAATATGAGAATAAAAAAAGCAGCATTTCTCAACCTTCGGCGAAAAACAAAACAACTGGGTCAGCGCTATAAGGTTCTCTGGTGAAGTTCGCCCCGATGCCATAAGCGTTTTCTTGCTTTTTTCACTGCAGAAACGCATTCTCCTGACAAGTACAGCTCATTATTCATCAATGGAGTTCGGGGCGAAGCCCCGACCCCATAAGCGTTTTCTTGCTTTTTTGACTGCAGATACGCATTCTCCTGACAAGTACAGCTCATTCTTCACAATGTAGTGCGGGGCGAAGCCCCGACGCCAAAAGCGTTTTCTTGCTTTTTTCACTGCAGAAACGCATTCTCCTGACAAGTACAGCTCATTATTCATCAATGGAGTATGGGGTGAGGCCCCGACGCCAAAAGCGTTTTCTTGCATTCTTCTCTGCAGAAATGCATTCTCCTGACATCTACAACTCATTACCCATAAATGAAGTTCGGGGCGAAGCCCCGACGCCAAAAGCGTTTTCTTGCATTCTTCACTGCAGAAACGCATTCTCCTGACCTGAAGCTCATTATTCATACTATTAAAAAACGACCTTTCGAATAATGTTGTACTTGAAAAATATTCTAATTTGAATTTATAGGCCCATAATACATTGCAAATAAAACCTATTTGTTCCTTGAAAAGATGGGATACCCCACGTATTTAGATTTTTGCTTTGAGGATCGCCACCGAAAAAAAAACTTATTCGATAAATAGTATTCAAGAAGACTCTCGTGTAAATTGTGAGTTATAGTCCCAAATTTATTTAGCTAGAAAAATATCAGATTGAGTAAAGGTTGGGAAAAGGTGACTATGGAAACGTTATTGAGTTTAGAACTCATCTCAATCATGACTCTTATACTGAAAAATTTCGTTTGAATTCTAACTTTTCCAATGCAAAGTCTTTCTTAAAATACTTATGATAACTTCATGTGAAATTACAAAAACTCTGTCTGGAAATGGGAATGGCGGTAGAGTGAAAACGATTAATCCTCGCTCCTTTACTAATTTCTGCTAAAGATTGCATTTGTCATTAAAGAATAGGTATGGGGCGACTCGATATAAGAATTTAATTTATATTATATATAAATTATATTAGTGACAGATTTTTTTAATTTTGTAATTTCTTAACTATAATACAAAAAGAAAAAGTATTGATTTGTCCGATGGGGGAAATGCGATTGCATGTATCGCCCCTCCCACCTGGTAGCCTACAACCCTTTTTCATTTAAATTTACTAATGATACAATTTGAGATTAGAGTACGGTACGACATATTTACAATGGGTCACATATCAATACGTAGTTTATATTATATAGATATTCAACTAATTTTATTCACAAACTATGATTCTCCACAAAAATAGGACCGCTCCCCCCAGCACTCAGAGGGCTAGAGTGGGGAGGGCAGTACATGCAATCGCCCCCCCCCCCTCACCCCACCGAATCGGCCAAAATACCAGAAAGGGAGCGACATAATATAAAATTTATATATTAATTCAACTAATTTTGTTCACAAACTATGATTTCTCCATAAAAACGGACCGCCCCCCCCCCACTCAAAGGGTTTAGATGGAAAGGGCAGAAGAGGTATTCGTCCCCCCCCCCCACCAATCGGCAAACAGGGAACGACATAATATAAAGATCGGTTAAAATATCAAAAACAAGTTACAAGGATATAGATATTTAATTGATTTTGTTAGCAGGCTGTGATTTCTACCAACAAATTGGACCGCCCCCCCACTCGAAAGTGTAGGGGGGGGGGGCGGGATTGATACCATCGCCCCCTCCCGACCCCACCAAATCGGCCAACATACTAGAGGGGGGGGCGAAATAATCTAAAAATAGGTTGAAATATAAATAATTAGTATATATTTTTAACATAAGTAATAAATTCGTATACAAATTGTGTGAATCCTATACTAAAGTTCGTCCGCCCCCCCCCCCCAAGGGGGGGGGGTCGGCCAAGTGGGGGGGGGGGGCGATCGCCCCTACCGCCCCCCCCCCTGGATCCGCCAGTGGCTCTAATAGCACTAGGGAAGAAGGAGTATTTGTACAAATTTGTCCTAGCATATGGGACGAGGTATGTGCCTTTATCTTTGTGTCTTTCATAGTATTTTATTAAATTTTGTTTTTGTATTTGAAGATTATGGTTCAGTGTTTTATGTATAATTGCTACTTTACATTTGTGTCTTTTCTCCTGAAGGCTTTCTAAATTTAGTGATTTTACTAAAGGTGTTACTCTAGTCAAATGTGAATATTCGTTTGTTATGAATCGCACTGCTCTATTTTGTGTCTGTTCTAGTTTCTAAATGTTTTCTTGAGTTGAGTTCCCAAACAGAGGATGCATATTCTATTATTGGCCTAACCAAGGTTAAATAACATTTTAGTTTTATGTTCTTCTTTGATTTATTGAATTGGCAGAATTTAAGTCATTGGTTAACATGCATGACTAGCTGCATGACGTGTAGGACGAAATCATCTTAATTTTTTTTTTTTTTTTTTTTTGAAGTAAAGTCTGTATTTTATAAGATAAGGTATTGGAGTGAGTCGATAGTTTTTGAAGTAACGTCTGTATTTTATAAGATAAGGTATTGGAGTGTGTCGATAGTTTTTTGATATTTCATTTATATAATGAAAGTAGGCAAAAACAAACAAAACAAAAAAAAAAGAAATTTCAAATGGAAACAGTGTGAGTTCATTACAATAAAACAGTGATGAGTTCATTGCAATATAACAGTGATGAGTTCATTGCAATATAACAGTGATGAGTTCATTACAATATAACAGTGATGAGTTCATTACAATATAACAGTGATGAGTTCATTAGAATATAACAGTGATGAGTTCATTGCAATATAACAGTGATGAGTTCATTGCAATATAACAGTGATGAGTTCATTACAATATAACAGTGATGAGTTCATTACAATATAACAGTGATGAGTTCATTACAATATAACAGTGATGAGTTCATTGCAATGTAACAGTGATGAGTTCATTGCAATATAACAGTGATGAGTTCATTGCAGTATAAGTGATGAGTTCATTGCAATATAAGTGATGAGTTCATTGCAATATAACAGTGATGAGTTTATTGCAATATAACAGTGATGAGTTCATTGCAATATAACAGTGATGAGTTCATTGCAATATAACAGTGATGAGTTCATTGATGAGTTCATTGCAATATAACAGTGATGAGTTCATTGCAATATAACAGTGATGAGTTTATTGCAATATAACAGTGATGAGTTCATTGCAATATAACAGTGATGAGTTCATTACAATATAACAGTGATGAGTTCATTGCAATATAACAGTGATGAGTTCATTGCAATATAACAGTGATGAGTTCATTGCAATATAACAGTGATGAGTTCATTACAATATAACAGTGATGAGTTCATTACAATATAACAGTGATGAGTTCATTACAATATAACAGTGATGAGTTCATTACAATATAACAGTGATGAGTTCATTGCAATGTAACAATGATGAGTTCATTGCAATATAACAGTGATAAGTTCATTGCAATATAACAGTGATGAGTTCATTGCAATATAAAAGTGATGAGTTCATTGCAATATAACAGTGATGAGTTCATTGCAATATAACAGTGATGAGTTCATTACAATATAACAGTGATGAGTTCATTGCAATATAACAGTAATGAGTTCATTGCAATATAACAGTGATGAGTTCATTGCAATATAACAGTGATGAGTTCATTGCAATATAACAGTGATGAGTTCATTACAATATAACAGTGATGAGTTCATTGCAATATAAGTGATGAGTTCATTGCAATATAAGTGATGAGTTCATTGCAATATAACAGTGATGAGTTCATTGCAATATAACAGTGATGAGTTCATTGCAGTATAAGTGATGAGTTCATTGCAATATAAGTGATGAGTTCATTGCAATATAACAGTGATGAGTTTATTGCAATATAACAGTGATGAGTTCATTGCAATATAACAGTGACGAGTTCATTACAATATAACAGTGATGAGTTCATTGCAATATAACAGTGATGAGTTCATTGCAATATAACAGTGATGAGTTCATAGCAATATAACAGTGATGAGTTCATTGCAATGTAACAATGATGAGTTCATTGCAATATAACAGTGATGAGTTCATTGCAATATAACAGTGATGAGTTCATTGCAATATAACAGTGATGAGTTCATTGCAATATAACAGTGATGAGTTCATTGCAATATAACAGTGATGAGTTCATTACAATATAACAGTGATGAGTTCATTGCAATATAACAGTAATGAGTTCATTGCAATATAACAGTGATGAGTTCATTGCAATATAACAGTGATGAGTTCATTGCAATATAACAGTGATGAGTTCATTACAATATAACAGTGATGAGTTCATTGCAATATAAGTGATGAGTTCATTGCAATATAAGTGATGAGTTCATTGCAATATAACAGTGATGAGTTCATTGCAATATAACAGTGATGAGTTCATTGCAATATAAGTGATGAGTTCATTGCAATATAACAGTGATGAGTTCATTGCAATATAACAGTGATGAGTTTATTGCAGTATAAGTGATGAGTTCATTGCAATATAAGTGATGAGTTCATTGCAATATAACAGTGATGAGTTTATTGCAATATAACAGTGATGAGTTCATTGCAATATAACAGTGATGAGTTCATTACAATATAACAGTGATGAGTTCATTGCAATATAACAGTGATGAGTTCATTGCAATATAACAGTGATGAGTTCATTGCAATATAACAGTGATGAGTTTATTGCAATATAACAGTGATGAGTTCATTGCAATATAACAGTGATGAGTTCATTACAATATAACAGTGATGAGTTCATTGCAATATAACAGTGATGAGTTCATTGCAATATAACAGTGATGAGTTCATTGCAATATAACAGTGATGAGTTCATTGCAATATAACAGTGATGAGTTCATTACAATATAACAGTGATGAGTTCATTACAATATAACAGTGATGAGTTCATTACAATATAACAGTGATGAGTTCATTACAATATAACAGTGATGAGTTCATTGCAATGTAACAATGATGAGTTCATTGCAATATAACAGTGATGAGTTCATTGCAATATAACAGTGATGAGTTCATTGCAATATAACAGTGATGAGTTCATTGCAATATAACAGTGATGAGTTCATTGCAATATAACAGTGATGAGTTCATTACAATATAACAGTGATGAGTTCATTGCAATATAACAGTAATGAGTTCATTGCAATATAACAGTGATGAGTTCATTGCAATATAACAGTGATGAGTTCATTGCAATATAACAGTGATGAGTTCATTACAATATAACAGTGATGAGTTCATTGCAATATAACAGTGGTGAGTTCATTGCAATATAACAGTGATGAGTTCATTGCAATATAACAGTGATGAGTTCATTGCAATATAACAGTGATGAGTTCATTGCAATATAACAGTGGTGAGTTCATTGCAATATAACAGTGATGAGTTCATTGCAATATAACAGTGATGAGTTCATTGCAATATAACAGTGATGATTTCATTGCAATATAACAGTGGTGAGTTCATTGCAATGTAACAGTGATGAGTTCATTACAATATAACAGTGATGAGTTCATTGCAATATAACAGTGATGAGTTCATTGCAATATAACAGTGAGAAACAAAAGAAAGGAGGCAGTCACTTGTAGCACTGTTCTCATCTGACACTATAGGAATACATCCAATGCCAGACTCATGCAGAGACATTTCTTCAGACTTAGATCTAGTAGTAGATCAACTTAAGTATCATATAAACATTTCACAACTAGGAGTACACCATAATTAGATCTTGTTGAGCCAATTCAAAGATGGAACATACATAATGTCTTAGTACAATTAATGTAACCTATAGCGCTGTTACCTAACAAATTAAAACCTAAAGACACTGTTAAAAGTAATCTTCTAGAATACTTTCCATTAGTCCTGCATGAATAAAGTTGTTTGTTTTTTTTTACTTTAATCAACCATTCATAACTTTAAAAAAAAATGAAATTGTTTATCAAGTCAGTTTTATGTATAACTTAGAGATATTACCTGCGGGTCTTAATTTGCCATATCACAGATATAGTCACAGATATAGTCACAGATATAGTCACAGATATAGTCACAGATATAGTGTGTTAGAAACAATGAAACAAAATAATAATGTTAGAAGTAAAGCAAAGGCGTGAATTTAAGTATATTTAGTATATTATGAATGGAGCTTAAAAAATATAGCTAATCGTTTTCTGTTTTGCGCATGTCTAATATAAGAGGTGCGCGATATCGCATTATTGGGCTAAGTCGCAGATATAGCGAACGAATGTATGTACAAATGCTTTAGAAAAACAAATTTGAAGGTTAATTTGATTAAAATATGAAATGAATGGACTAAATTTGGTATGATTATCTGTTAAAGTATACAATTATCTTTGCGAAGAGTAGGTCTATCATCTTAGACGAATTAGATGTAGTAGATCTAGGGTTCGAGAGATTTTAAGTTCTACGCATGTGTAACCTTTCGGTCTTGTCTAATGAAAGAAGCGCGCGATGAATGGGATATAAAGTACATCAGGACGTCTAAATTCGCAGATTTATGGAACGAATTTAAGTAAAAATGGTTTTGAAACACAAATTTGAAGGTTAATTTTATTAAATAATGAAATGAATGGACTATATCTTGTATTTTCATGTGTCAAAGTAAAAACTATCTTTGCAAAGTGTAGTTCTTAAAATAAGTTCTAGATCCATGACTACATGACCTAGATCCATGAAATAAAATATTTTCATAGAGTTTTGCAACTTTTTTTGATCGCATTAAGTTGTTTTAGGGCTACTTTACATACGTTACTGTTACAGTTAGTACCCAAGGAATATTTATACCACGTTTTATCAAGATAGGTCAAACGGTTTTGATTTCTATTCGGGACATACATACATACATCCCTACATACATTCATACACACATACGCCTTAGTTTATGCTTTATATTATATATTTTTTGAAATTCAGCTTTTTAGAACCTTTTTTGAAATTTATTCCTTTTCTGTAGATCAGTTCAATCAGTCCATAGAATACTTTGAATATTGTAATGAAATAACTCTATTAGTATATCAATAGCACGGCTTTATTCCTAGTGATTGCACAATAGTTTTCTGATCATGTACATATCAACAGCGTATTTAAAAAAATGCAATTAACAACTATGTAGTCAAAGTCCACATTTGAAGAGGAATTGGTCAAGTCAGATGGTGGTAGAAGTTATGAAGTCAATATCTGTACTGGAACGTAGCAGCATTTTGCCGAAAGCTTCTATACAATATTAGGAATGGTCTGTTCGTTTCTAGTGGGAATCTGATAATCGTGTTCAACGTTAGGTCAACATTTAGTGATTTCAATCAATTCATTTGAGGTAATAATAATTTATTAACTGCGGTAACATCAAGTACACCCTCTTTATAGCTTAAACCTTAGATGAAGCCGAAGCATATAATAGATAATAGTCTTTAGTAGACCTATTATTGAGATCTAGGTCTAAATCTTAAGTAAGTCCTAAGTAGATAAAAGCATTAGGATAGGATAATCAACTCTAGTAAAAAAAATAATCCACATCTCTGCCCATACGTAAATAGACTGACTGTCTGTCCGAACTATCTGGTCAGATAGACGTACACATGTAGACCCAATGTACTGAAGTGTGTAGCCGATAATGACAAGTCAAACTGCGTTGTTTTTTCTTTGCGCGTTATGCAACAGTGTTTGTTGCATGTTGAATGGTCAGACAAGAAAATAACACATTGGTCTAGTTGGTCAAGAATGTACGTAGATCTACCTTTATGCTAAAATAGTTACACACTTTCCCTTCCCATAGGAAAATAGGCTGTGTGTCAGACTGATTTTAACAACCTGGTCAAATAGATGTAGGCATGTAGGCCTAGTGTACTGTAGTGTATAGTCCATGATGACAAGATCAACCTGTGTTTTTTTCTTGCGCGTTATGCAATAGAGTATGTTGATTGGTCAGTCAAGGAAATAACATATTGGCATGGTTGTCAAACGTAGATCTACCTTTTACAATAAAATAGTTACTTTGTCCAAAGCTCAAGAAAATGCGTTTTTATTTCTTTACTTAAGATTTAAATGTGAAATACTTATACAATTTTTTTTCATTAGATTTTAAACTTTACCGGTACTATAAGATTTTCGGTTATAAAATAAGTCAATATAATTAAAAAAATAAAAGTGCCCTTCTTTTCTTAAGTTTTTAATTCAAGGCAATAATACAAACACATCACATATTTATTTATATATTTTTAAAATATATTTTATTGTTCGCTTATGAAGAAATATCTTCCTTTACTGACTTTTATTATGGAAAAAGATTTCAACAATGTCGGATGATTAGCTAGGTCTAGATCAAACTAAATTATGAAACGTTGTATAAGTTTAATTATTAATTTTATTTCGTTTCGTTTAACTATATTTTAAAATTGGTAATAAACTTTTAGTTTAACTACTTCATTTTAGTTAAAACATAGTTTTAGTTAAACTTTTAAAATTTATTTATTTAACAAGATTAGGCGACAGTAAACAGTGAACTAGTACAACACGTCTCACATAACACTGTTGAAGTACTATGAAAACACACACTGGACATGACCTTCTGACACGCTGGACAAACGCAGAAAATAAACAACTCAGTTACACTACAAATATTTAATAATAATAATAATAGTCAAAACGTCCGCCGACCAAACAGTACCATCACGTCGGCGACACTTTTCGCCTCGTCCACATGTCCATTGTGTATGGACGCTATAGAAGTGTGGTGGTTGTAATACTCTACTTCATAATGTCATCAGCAGGTCTCAACAGTTTTACCTGGAATAGCTAAAAATGTTGAAACCTGCTTTTTGCCTGATCCATGGGTGGACCTCCGAGGACTGTCTCTGAGTTTTTGAGGGATCAAAAACTCTCTTTTACTAATTGTTATTGTGTATGTTAATGTTCACAGCTACAGCTAGTCCATGTATTGAAATATTCATTATGCGCTATCTATAAATACAAAAATCCATATAAATACAAGAAAAGCCTGTGGAACTAATAGTACAGTTTAGAAATACCTCTGATTTCTTTTATGTCTATTATTTAAATAAATAATTACAAATGTTTAGTTGAACAATTTTATAGACAGAAATAAATCTGCAGTGCGCCTCAAATTACCTCAATGGAATGTTGATAATGACCAGGTTACAAATGAATGATCTCAGTGACCTAAAAATAAGGTTTAGTACTATAGTACTTGTATTTAAAACGCTCGCTGTCTAAATGCCTTATCAATTATTACTTCCTGATTGCAATCAACTAATGAATATACCTGGAGCAAAGGACACCAGATATAAGACCAAGCCAACCATAGGCATCCAGGAGTAAGGCGTGGGGCAGTAGTCATAGGCCCAGGTCAGAGAGCCGGGAAGGGTGCTGCTGTTGCATCTTCCCACTGTAGAAGTCCAAGGGTGTTCGTACGTCGTAGGCAGGCACGAAGAGTTGACAATCAGCGTGGGCAGGTCAACGTAGCAATAGCCACAATCTAAATCTTGTCTGCAGTCATTGCATGTTCTAGTCATAACAACGAGGAGTAAAGGTTAGACAATGAAAAGTAGGTCAACTTAAGTAGCATGTACACATTAGATAAGTAGGAGTAGGTCAACTTATCTTGTACGCATTAGACAACTAGAAATAGGTCACTTAAGTAGCTTATAAACATTATATAACTAGAAGTAGGTCATCTTAAGTAGCATGTTAACATTAGATAACTAGAAGTAGGTCATCTTAAGTAGCATGTAAACATTTCACAGCTAATACTAGGCCAAGTAGCATATACATTTACAAAATTAGACATTGTTGCTTGGGGGAGTTACCACCTTCTACCAAGCGCGTCCCCAGGTGGCGGATAGGGGAAAGACCCTTAGATATAAGGGTTAGCTGTGAATAGCAAATAAACAGCCGCGGACCAACTGGTTTGCAGTCATGGAGGATGAGGTGAAGTATTCCAGTGGTTAGAATATTTACTAAAAACATCTCAGAAATCCAGGGAAATGATTGCAAAAAGCGAGTATAGGGCGCTCTAACTCTAAACCCGGGTAGATGAAACTAGTTAGCTAGGGATAGCAGTTCATCTAGGAGAGAAAATAAACACCTGCTGCCTTGCAGATGATCTTGGATGATCAAATGCTTTGGGAGCACACCCAGGCTGAAGTCGGAGTCAATGGGCCTCCTGGCGCATAACACATTGACACGCAACCTCATCTATGTTGTAGTTCAGTAACCATTCTAATAGATGTGGCGTCCTGCCCGTGGAATCCCGCCGCGCAGGTAGGGGGCCGGGCTCTCCGCCTTGAAGGAGCCCACACAAGCGAGCTGGTGGTTCTTCTGTCTCTGCCTGTGGAGCCAGGAGCAGGGACAAGAAAGTAAATACTGCTGGCCAACACTCCAAGACCAAAAGTCTAAAAATCTTACAATGGAACGCAGAGGGCATCCAAAAGAAAAAAGAAGCTCTAAAAATATTTCTGCATGAGAAAGAAATTGATGTAGCTTGCATCCAAGAAACTCATTTGAACAGTAATCTTCGTTTCTCCATTAGAGGCTACACCTGCATCAGACAAGATAGAGAAATCAGACCCAAAGGAGGAATCCTAACCCTCATTAAAAATGGCATCCCTACCACAGACATAACTATACCCAACTCAGAATCAGAAATAATGGGAACTAAGCTAATTCTGCCAGATGGAAATATTAATCTATTTAACTGCTACTTCCCACCAGACAAGGGAATAGAGATTGACCACATACAAATACCTGACCAAGAAGACTGTCTAATCCTAGGAGATATGAATAGTCACTCTCAGAGCTGGGGATACCCAGACCTAAATGCCAGGGAAGAAGAAATTGAAGAATGGAAAGCAGAGAACAGACTTATCTTGCTTAATAAACCTGAGGATAAACCAACATTTTTCTCAAGAGCCTGGCTAACATCAACCACTCCAGATCTAGCCTTTGCAACTGACAACTTATCCAAAAAGTGCACCAGAGAAGTTGCAGACCAGCTAGCCACCAGTGATCACAGACCCATATTGATCAGTATCGATACCTCCTTCAAAATATCAGAAAACTCCAGATGGAACTACAAAAAGCCAACTGGCACCTATTCTCAAAGCTCACAGACCTATACACAACTTCAATAAACTGCTAATCAAATCAGGTTAATAAGTCATTCTCAGCTTTCTCCAAAGCAATCCTCCTAGCAGCTAAGGAATCAATTCCTAGAAGAGCAAGAAAAGATTATATCCCCAACAGGTCTGATCACCTTCAACAACTCCACAATGCCACTATTGAAGCCAGAAACACAGTAGAAAATAACCCTTGTATAGAAAATAACATAAATCTAAAAGCAGCTAACGCAGTTTTCAGGAAAAATTACCTTTCCGCCATGAGAAAAAGTTGGCATGAAAAAACAGAACAACTAAACGTAGATATAGACGGCCACAAACTCTGGCGTATAGCCAAATGTCTCAACCAGGAAGAAAACAGAACAACTCCTATAGTAATAGAAAAGGACAACAAACCCCTGAAAGGCCAAGAAGCAGCAAATGAATTCATTAAGATTTTCCAAAGCGTAGGACAAATACAAATTAATGAAAGTAGAAATAAAGATGTAAACTCAGAAATACAAGATAAAATTAAAGAAAACAATCCAGATTACTCCTTGCGAATGACCACTAATCTTAAAATGAAGGAACTAGATGAATCCCTAAAAGTCCTCAAACCAAAACAAGCCCCGCGCCCAGACAAAATATCTAATGATATGCTTCTTCACTTGGGTCCTCAAGCCAAAAGAAAACTGCTACAAATATTCAATGCTAGCTGGAAATCTGGCAGAATTCCAAACATCTGGAAAAAAGCCATTATGATCCCTATACTAAAGCACGGCAAACCAAGAAATAAACTGGATAGCTACCGTCCCATCAGCCTCACTAGCTGTTCTTGCAAACTGATGGAAAGAGTGATAAATAGAAGGCTGACATGGATCCTTGAGTCAAATAACCTACTCACTGAAGCCCAGGCTGGCTTTAGAAAAGGCAGATCAACAGAAGATCAAATCGCCTTCATCACACAAGAAATAGAAGACGGCTTTCAAGAAAAGAAACCAACAACAATTGTGTGGGTTGACTTAGAAAAAGCATTTGACAAAGTCTGGGAACAAGGTCTCTTGCTCAAGCTAATCCAGCATCACATATCCCACAGAATGTACAACTGGATAAAGGAATATCTAAATAATAGAAAAGCCTTAGTTTGCATGCAAGGACAAAGAAGCCACACAGTGGGTATAAAAAATGGCGTCCCCCAAGGAGGAGTCCTATCCCCAACACTGTTCCTAATATTCATAAACGATCTAAATAAAAACCTACCAAGAAAAGTTAAAAGCAGCATGTATGCAGATGACCTTGCCTTAATTAGCACAGAAGAATATGTAGGAACATCGAAATTTCAATTACAAGATGCTCTTGATAAACTCAATAATTGGTCCAAAGACTGGGGCATGTCCATTAACACAAAAAAGACAACATTTACCATATTCTCACTGTCAACAAAACAACAAACAATAAAATTAACATTAGATAAGGAAGCTTTAGAAAAAAATGACAGCCCTACATATCTTGGAGTCACCTATGACCCGAGACTAACCTGGAAAAACCAAATAGATAAAACACAGAGTAAAGGTATCCAGAGACTATCCCTCTTGAAAAAATTAGCTGGCACCGATTGGGGAGCTAATCACAACATCCTGAAAAAGACCTATACCAGTTATGTAAGACCTGTACTAGAATATGGTGCCTCAGCATAGGGCTCAGCAGCCCCAACCTAAGAAAAATAGACAAGGTTCAAAATATTGGTTTAAGGATAATGACAGGAGCAATCAAAACAACACCCATAAGAGCTATGGAGGAAACCGCTGCCCTGATCTCTCTGGATGAAAGAAGAGAAATAAAAAATCTTTCCCAATTCACTAAATTGGAAACCTTGGAAAGGCACCCACTCAGAACAAAAATCCACAAAACTGGCACAAAAAAACCGTCTCAAAAGGACCAATTTCATACAGGAATCTCTAAACCTAAAAAAGAAACACCAACTTGAAAAAATTACTCTGGAATCCTCGATACACTATAACGAATCTCCACCCTGGGACGAAAGCCCTTTTCTTACTATAAGGGACCATGTTGAAAACATAAAAAGAAAATCTGATTACAGACCAACAGAGCTCGAGGAAATAGTGAACTGTTTTCTACATACCAATTACCCTAGCAATTAGTGGATCAGAGTTTACACGGATGGCTCATCCCATAAAGCCACCACAAATGGAGGAGCTGGAATACTTATCGAATGGCCAGATGGAGGAAAACTAGAAAAATCCATTGCAACTGGAGAGCTCTCTGACAGTCATAGAGCAGAAAGGGAAGCACTAGCACTAGCTGCTACCATGCTAGCAAATCATCCAAGTTCTCCTCACAGTCAGATTGTCTTGCTAACCGATGCAAAAACAACCCTCCAAAGCTTGCAAAACTCTGATTCCTCTTATATTAAAAACCTCAGAACAGCACTTACAAAGCTCAACAACAACAGCAAAAAAACTGTTATTCAATGGATACCAGCCCATATACAACTAGAAGGAAATGAGAAGGCTGACACACTCGCCAAGAGTGGGAGAACTAACTCTCAAATAAACTCTGCACTCTATCCAGAAGAAATGAAGAAATTAATTGTAAACAAAATAAATGAGAAATGGACGAGCTCTCATCCAAATCACAAGAAAGATGACGCTTACTATAAGCTATCCCGACAAGACCAACGTCTAATCTTTCGACTCAGGACCGGACACAACAGAATGCGACAGCACATGCACCGGAAGCTCAAAATTGGAACCAGTGAAATCTGCCCATGTGGAGTATCACCAGAGAATGGCGACCACGTCCTCCAAAACTGCTCTCTTTACCAAGAGGCCCGTATAAGACATTGGCCCCAAATCACCCCAATAGAAAGAAAACTATATGGAGAGCTCCCTGATTTGGAAACCACTGCGCAGTTCATCTCATGTATTGGTCTACTCATCTGAACACTCCAACATAACAATGAGAACGATGAAGAAGAAGAAGAAGACATTGTTGAACTTATGCAAAGGTGGAACATAAAAATTACTTGGAAGAATTAATGCACCTATAGCGCTGTTAGCGAATAAAATAATAGGCCTAAGTCTTTAAGTCACTATGTCAATAGAAATGAACTATATTACTTTCCACCCTGCATTAATAATGTCAAAAGACATTGTCTAGATTTTCCTTAGTCATTCTTAAATAAGAAAAAAAAATGAAATTGTTTTTTCAAGTCATTTCAATGTACACTTTTGAAATTCAGCTCTTTTTATCTTCCTTGAAATTTTTTCTTTTCTTGAGATCAACGGGAGTCTCCTGGTCACTTTCGATTATCTTGTTCACAAGTATTAAAGATTCGGTAGTATATTACTTGCTAATAACTTAGCGACACGATTTTGCTATTAACGACATAATGACTCGAACAGAAAATAGGTCTCTTGCAGTTGCAGTATTCAATGTATCTACAGTTTGGTGCATTATTAATTCATACGTTTATTTTAACTAAAAAGACGAAGAGCATTCTTTATACTTTTTTGTTCTTAGATAAACACATACTCTTTTCTTGTAAAGGTACAAAGTAGTTGGTTTTTCCCGGCAGCTCTTCATTAATTTTCCAGTAGAATAGAAGAGCATTATCCTAGTGAAACAATGGAAAGTGACTAATCACGTGCTGTATAAGGCTATTAGCTCCATATTTTAATTTTGTACACGTATTTTTCCAAGTTTTGCTAGGTACCCGTCATACTTGACGTTTTTACATCTTTTTAAAAACATGAATATCCCCTTTTAAATCTTGTCAAGAAGTTAGCAACAGAGTGTGTGCGTGTAGTGTCTCTGTGTCTACTGTCTTTATATGTACCGCCTTCATATATACTGAACTTCTAGATTTAGTATAAAAAAAAAAGAGAGAAGCATTTTGACTAAGTCAGACAACAAAAACTCTAGTCTCACCTATAACGTGAACACCTTGAGTCTCCCGCCGCCTGCTCCACCACATCTATGGGCGGCGTATTCAGGGCTGACAGGTGAAATCCCACCGCCAACCATGCCAGGCTGACGATGGCCCCCATCAAGCTGCCTAGCGTCAGTGGACGGCGTCCAATTTTCTCCACCAGGTACAGCCCCACCAGCGTGAACAGGAAGTTGACGGCCGCAGTCACCGCCGACAGCCAGATGGCAGCTTCATCACTTTTCACACCAGACATCCGGATGATGGTCGCTGAGTAATACCTGCAATGATTGGTGCATGTCAGCAGAAGTACATCCCAATATGACAGCAACTATAGGGATATACCAGGATAAAGTCATTATAGTTATACATGAATAATAGATAGTATGCAGGGGCGGATTATCCGGTAGTCTGTCTGTGTGTCTGTCATATGTTGCGAACCTCTGATATCAATACGGCGGGGTCAAAAAGATTCATGTTTTAAAAATGATGTTACAATTGTGAATACACAAGAAAAGGAAACATTTTATTATTCCCATTTTCTAAATGAATCTAAATCATATTTGTAACAATGCTCTTAAAATATAATGAACACAGAAAATAGACTTGAATGCCACTGTAGGATGCTCTTTGTATCTCAAAGGTACCGCCATCTCCATTGAGTTCCTATGATAATAGCCCTTTCTTTGTTTTCTTAAATCAGAAGTCCACTTCAATGCTATAAAAAGGTATCTGGTTCTTTGAGACTCCATAATGCCTCCTTCCCACTTTGTCATAGATAATTGTCAGACGCCTTTAGCGACTAGCAAGTCGGGTCTTCTATTTTGCGTAGCCCTTGAATGACAAGTCTAATAATTTATTTGTAAATTGTATATTTGTTGGTATTACTATGAAAAGCTGTCCTTTTAAGTTTTGGTAGCCATTTACTGCATTTGTACATCACAGCCTCACGGTACTGCAATCCACTTGACAATGTCACGGTACAGTACTTTGTAATCCCACATGAAGCAAACAGTGGCCTTGATATATTCTCACAGTGCATTACGGCTAGGCTCTAAGGTGTACTTATAGGCCTAATACTATAGCCGTTCACTATATAACTGAGTCAAAAAGATTATGTAAGTCATTCACTATTTGGTTTAATAGGCCAAAATCTCCCATCAGTCATTTCTGTTATCTTATAGTTATCAGTACAAATAAAAACAAACAAACTTTGATATCCAACAGAGATACGTTGCTACTAAAGTAGTCTATACATCAGCATTCCTCCACAGAAACTAACAGTGGACATCTAAACGAAGAAATGTTGTCTCCTAAGTATAAAATACATCGTTTTCAAAAGAACCAGTTTTGGGGATTTACCAGTGCAGCTGGAGGGCTAGAGACTCTTTGATGCATAATCTTAGTCGTATTGAAACATTTCTTGAAATACGTTGAAGTTTAGGAGCCCCCCCCCCCCCTAAAACGAGGTCAACGCAACTACAAATCACGACAACGTAATGGAGTCCTTGAAGAAAAATTGTCCACGACCGAAATACTCATCGCTTATCGTTCTTTCAAGCTGTATTTGTCAATACCGACAGGCAATGTCAACTTTTTAGACGCTGGTCGCTGTTTAGTGCGAGTTATGTAAGAAGGATAACTCGTATAGTAAAAAACAAATTATTTCATTTTTTATTACCACCCTTAAATGTATTTATTGACCGAGAAATGATGAGAGAAAGAGAGAGAGAGAGAGAGAGAGAGAGAGAGACTGACAGACTGTTCAATAAAACTATACAAATATATAATGACGTGAGATAAACCACTACAAAAAATAAAGTAGAAAGCTAGAACTGTTGATATCATTTAATAATGAAATTGCTCCATGTTAGGCTCATTGAAAGTTCATGAGTTACTAGAACGATTTGCTTACAATGACAAACCTGTGACTGAACATAACACACAGAACATCACAGCATAGTAACAAGACATGCACGATTATTTCTGTCATTAACCTAGTTTAATGAATACATCTATGAAAGTCTAGGTAGAGAGATGAAGTGAAAGGTTTCAAGCAGTTGTCATTAATCTACAGAGTTTAATGAACACATCTATGAGAGTCTACGTAGAGAGATGAAGTGAAAGGTTTCAAGCAGTTGTATTGTTATTTCATGGTAGATGTTGATATCAACTCGATGGACTTTGATTGTGATGATGTAACTTGCAGACTGAACATCATTGCCAAGGACAACTTACATGACTGTGTTGATGCCGGCTACTTGCTGTATGATTTGAAGTGAGCAGCCAACTAACAGAGATCTTCGAATGGCTGGCACACGTAACATTTGCACTATGACGGGAGTTTTGCCTGGAATATAAGATGTGGGACAATCAATGAACACAAAGATTGTATCGATGCCTAGACAAATACGTGGAACACGAAATGTTGTGATTGGTTGTAGCCCACGTAATAGTGCTGGACTTCTGACTAGCATTCCACAGTGTTACTATGTATGTATTAAAAATAAAAAGTGATTACACCTTCTAGATGTACTCTCTAAATACTTTTTTTTTCGGTCATGACGTACGTGCATCTAAATATTTGTCTTCATCTTCTGAGATCTACTTCAAAGTAGTAGAACTCTGTGCATGTATTTCCTTAGTTCCAAAAACATGACAAACCAATCTTCTTTCAAGGGAAGGGGGATGTTAAGGTCACCTGGTCATTTGTTAGTGAGAATGTCATTCCCAACCTCGTGAAAAATTACATTTCATTTCCTAAGAAATATAAGGTAGATTTTAGGTAGATTTTGGGTAGATTTGTAGGCTTCACTTTTTTTTTCAATCTCCTTTTTGGCAATTTCTATCAACAAAGTAGTTCACTTTTCTTAACTATTCAAAATGAAAATAAACACGCCTCAGATAAGGACTCCTGATTTAATCACGTCTCTATAAGCCTCAGATAAGGACTCCTGAGTTAATCACGTCACTATAAGCCTCAGATAAGGACTCCTGAGTTAATCACGTCTCTATAAGCCTCAGATAAGGACTTCTGAGTTAATCACGTCTCTATAAGCCTCAGATAAGGACTCCTGAGTTAATCACGTCTCTATAAGCCTCAGATAAGGACTCCTGGGTTAATCACGTCTCTATAAGCCTCAGATAAGGACTCCTGAGTTAATCACGCCTCTGATAAGCCTCAGATAAGCACGCCTCACATAAACACGCTTCATATAAAGATGCTTTCATTAAGGATCAGGTTTTGCATGAAAGACCAAATCTTGGATAGCTCCTTCCTGACTTACATGAATTATGGGCCCATTGTACATATAGCTGTGTAGGATTTACATTTCTGAAATCACTGAACATAGGCTCTAGTTTTTTAGTTCTTCAACAATCTAGCATTAAATTATATTAGTTGTTCTATCTGACATTTTAATATTACTGTTTTATCACAAAGTAGTTATAGACTTTCATGGAGAGGTTCAGTTAAATTTAAAAATAAATGAATAGTTAATGACGTGGTAACGAGCTATTGGTCTCCACAGCCCACAGGTTGCGATGTCGCAGGTCAGTGGTGAGGCCTTCTTTAAAGAATGGTCTCGGCTGATCGCTCTCTTTCTCTCTCTAGCCTATCTTTATTCCAACATTCTACCCATAGGATTCGCCATCTTGAATAAAACCGGAAGTGAGTAAACAATTGTCGACGTGAACAGATTTTTATCGCTTTTTTGCTATTTTTTATTTTGACGAAATTTTAGAGAAATTCTGTCAGAGTTCAAAGGTTACCTCTAGTCTCTTGTTCCCGCTCGAGCTCCACTACAGTCTGTTTGATGTTCTCATATTCCTCCTCTATGTCCAGCGCTCCTCTCATGGACTGCAAGATTCTCCTGGCTTTCTCCTCGCGCCCGCAGCTGACCAACCAGCGAGGAGACTCAGGCATGAACAGAAATCCTAAGAGTTGAATGCCTGCGGGTACAGCTCCTAGACCCAACATGTACCTGTGGCGAAGTTTAAAATTAACTTAAACAAGCAAAATAATAATTTGAACGTTGAAAATCACTATACATAAGAATTAGCAATCATTACATCTAGCAGATTGGTAGAGGAGATGTGTGAGTGTGTGATAGTGTGTATGCGTGCTTGTGTATGTGTGAGTGTTTAGACTAATGTAATAGATCTTTAAAAAACAAAAAGATCCATATGCTGAGAAAAGAGAAGACACATGCAAAAGATGGAGTCTTAGATGTGAAAGAATGGAGAGATCAAGTTCCCTACGGCGAGACAGGTCACAGGCCAATCAAGTTCTCTACGGTGAGACAGGTCACAGGCCAATCAAGTTCTCTACGGCGAGACAGGTCACAGGCCAATCAAGTTCTCTACGGCGAGACAGGTCACAGGCCAATCAAGTTCTCTACGGTGAGACAGGTCACAGGCCAATCAAGTTCTCTACGGCGAGACAGGTCACAGGCCAATCAAGTTCTCTACGGTGAGACAGGTCACAGGCCAATCAAGTTCTCTACGGCGAGACAGGTCACAGGCCAATCAAGTTCTCTACGGCGAGACAGGTCACAGGCCAATCAAGTTTTCAACAATAGAGAACAAAAAAAAAAGACAATCTTCTTCTTCTTCTTCTTCGTTCTCTCTCTCTTAGTGTAGTCAAGTTTGTCGCAAATCTTTTAGAGAGATTTGAATGTCATTTTTTGAACTTGCCAAGAAATCTGAGCTATACCTTCTATTGGGAATATTCCATGAACTCAACATTCTAGAGAATATCCCTTAAGATCAACATCCTATTGAGAATATTTCATGAATGAACATTTGTTTCAGAGTATCCCTAACCTTAACATTGGAATAATATCCCTAAACTCTAAATATCCCCAAACTCTACATTCTATTGAGAATACCCCCAAACTCTACATTCTATTGAGAATATCCCCAAAATCTACATTCTACTGAGAATATCCCCAAACTCTACATTCTACTGAGAATATCCCCAAACTCTACATTCTATTAGGAATATCCCATAAAGTCTACATTATCTGGAAGTGATAAATATTATATAAACATCATTTCATAAACGTGCCATATCTCGAGAAAGTTAAGTATAATTCAGGAAATGGATTGAACACAATTTTCAGTTGCTCTATAGTGATACTTCTCTAGTGAGAATTATTCTGTCAATCTCTTTATAAGTTTAAGCAAGCGTCATGCTACCTTCAACTCAATGGCTACATCACAAGGTCCTCAGGGCTGGCAAAGATCTTCATTCAGAGACTTGTACAAGGAAAAAGACAAAGAGAAAGCGTTGTGAAGACAACATAAAAGAATGGACAAGCCTGTCATTGAAAGAACTTCTTATCTTATCTTATCTCATATAATACAAACGTTACTTCAAAAAAGAAGATGATTACGTCCTACGCGTCATGCATTTAGTCATGCATATTAACCAATGACTTAAATTCTGCCAAGTCACTGGTTTTCCTGGCTAGCTCTATATATTATACAATCGTCTGCAAATAATCTGAATTTTGTTCCTGAAAGAATGCAATTTGGTAAATCATTTATATAAATTAAAAATAGTAGTGGACCTAAGACTGTTCCTTGAGGTACATCTGAGTTTATTGTTATTGGTGTTGATTTAGAGCCATTTATTATTACAGGCGAAGGACGTAGTGGAATGGAGAAAGACAATCAACAGGTCTTGTGTGGTGCCCCAACGATTCAACAGACTAAGGGCTAGGTGAAGGTGATAGTTATCTTGGGAAGGATTTGTTTCGCACCCTGTATGATTACATTGTTATTTATTAACGAGACCAACTCATTCATTTCATACCTGGAAAAAAGCATTTAAATATAACTTTGATGAACTGCCTTTAATAAACACATTAAGAAGGAAGAAAACCTGTGTCTATTACTTTGTAATTTTACTGCACTCAGACACGCGGTTTGATGAAAGACATAGTCAATTTCCATGGAAACAATAACATGATTCTCAAATTGGATGTACGTGTTCCGTCAAGAGAATCAGCCGAAATATTTGTGTCAAGGCATTGAACGCTAGAAGTGTGTGTGTGTGTGTGTAGCTATAGAAGAGTTTCATGATTCAGTTCAATCACAGTAATCTGTTCTTTGTTTACATATTGAGCAATCAAAATGTGTTCATGCTTTAAATAGATCTTTTAAAGGCAATGAAATACAGTCAGAAAGAGAATGAAGAAAAAAAAATGATAAGACGAAATGGAGATGCTATGTAATGGAACTTGATAAGAAAACTTAATAAAATAAAATGATAAGTATTGGGACAGATTTGAGATTTGGGCAATGGTAAATAAAAAAGCAAATTTTACAAAATTCTTTTTAAAAAGCAAAGCTTATATAAGCTGCACATTTACGGTCATAGATATCATTCTGTAAGATTTGTTTCCCTTCTACCTTCTTCTTCTTCCAGCCAGCTATAATGGAAAGAACTGCATTTTTACACACATATATATATATATAATGTAAGATTTATTTCCCTTTTTCTACATAGAAAAATACTTAATTACCAATAATCAATTAATTACTTGTTAAATTTAGTTTTGTTGCTTCATGTTCTGTTAGGGACGAAGTTGTGGAAGGATTCAACTTAATCCGAGACTGGGAAGTAGGAGCAATAACGTGGGGACACTAGTTGCACCAGACTGACGGAGTGATTGGATGTACGCTTTGTACAAAGCAATGTCAAAAAGTCCATATCACTAGAACCAACGAACTAATGAGACGAGCATATAGAGAAGTTGTCTGTTCACTTCTTGTTCATTTCTTTTATTAGCAATAGTTTCAGCCAGGTCGTGTGGTGTATGCTCTGGACTGTCGTTCGATGTTCAAGATTGCCTAGGGTTCGAACCCTTCCATTCCCATGATGTCATGGGTGAGGTTTGGGCTAGGATGTAATTCTCTTCAAATCTGAAGAAACATCCGAAATGTGTCCAACAAAAGAATATGAAAAAACAACAATCTAACTTTATTCCATACAAAATAGACGTGTGTGGGGCGAAAGCGTTTTCGAGTTGATTGTAGAGAATTTGTAGTCTTTGGCGGCTTACGTTGGTAACATTATGAACACAGGGTCAATATTCATGTGTATTCAATGATTTGGTTCATCACTATGAACCTGGCTGTCACAGATTACATTATAGAATTGTTTGTACATTTCACTTTTAAAAGAAATATAAGCCCTCGACATGAGTCTCGGGATTTAATCCTCAAATTTAGACATTTGACATTCAAGTCAGGATTTACCCAAGGGACGTAATTAGTATGTTTAAAATCTATTGGTTGATTTGAATTTAAACAAAGACATTTTTGAAAAGAGTTAGCGCCAGAGAATTGGCGGTAGTAGGAAAGTAAAGTCAGTCGAATAAATAATGTCCTTGTAGTCAGTCACGTTTCTAAGAGCTCTGTTTGAAAAGCCTTTGTAATATGTTCCATGCTCATTGATTTGTAATTTGTACATAAACTGTACTTACGTTGTGTTTAAATAAAGTTCCAGAGTTTTGTTTTATCAAAAGAATCATCAATTGTAATTCTAGATCGTCATTTTTGTTAACTATTGAATTCAAGTAAAATCCCCGGCATCACAACACGTCATACCATCAAAATGTTGTGACATATTTGGCACTCTCCGACTAACAAAAGTTCATGGACAACTTTTAACGAAATTTATTCAAGACCTAGGACCAATTTCTAAAACTCTTCAAAGGAACTTCATTCTTATTTAACGGAGGACAGAATTTCTGTGTTTAACAGGTCAGTTGGTTATCGATAATTCTTTTATAAAGATTTTCGTCAGAGTTACGTCTAACTCACGAAAACTATTATTATATGTAATTGGCAAAAGGAATAAGACCAATATACATAATAACTGGCATTATTAAAAGACCAGTAAAGCAAATAACTGGCATTATTAAAAGACCAGTAAAGCAAATAACTGGCAATATTAAAAGACCCGTAAAGCAAATAACTGGCAATATAAAAGACCAGTAAATCAAATAACTGGCATTACAAAGAAGACCAGTAAATAATCATTTGTGCAGCACAAAGTAAACAGAAGACCAGATTTAACCAACTGTTAAACCAGTAAAAAGTACATCGGCTCAATAGATCTATATATTCAATCATACGACTCCAGTAACTACAAGTCTACTGTCAAGAATTTATTAGCAAATTGAGGCTTCAAGAACTTTGTCACTATATTATTATTATATCTGAGATAAAGCCAAAATCCAGATATTGAACTTTTTGCTCCAATACAAGAAACTAACAAAAAATTAAATATGGCTTCCAGTTCTAGAACACAACGATTCTTCGAATTAATAGAATTTGCCAAAGAAAAGCAAATTTCAAAGCCAGACCAGTGGGCAGAGAAACAAGAAGAGAAAGAATATCAAGAGCAAGAAGCTGAAAAACAAAGGCAAGAAGCTGAAAAACAAAGGCAAGAAGCTGAAAAACAAAGGCAAGAATCTGAAAAACAAAGGCAAGAATCTGAAAAACGCATGCAATTAGAAGAAAAAAAATTGCAAGACGCCGAAAAGCAAAGACAACATGAAAAAGAAAAAATGGAATTCGAAAGGCAAAATAAAGAAAGCATTTCAATTCAAGGTCACTCAAGTATGTTTGAAAAATACAGATTAATGAACAAAATATCGGCTTTCAACGAAAACATTGACAATATGGACTCGTATCTCATAAGATTTGAAGAAATAGCTACAACATCCGGTCTACCTGAAGCACATTGGTCGAGCTCACTCCTTACCCTCTTGACTGGCAAAGCTGTCAACATTTGCTCACAACTGTCCATCAATGAACGCAGCACTTACTCTGATATCAAGGAAGCTCTACTGCGCCAATACGGAGCAACTTCAGCCAACTATAGAAAGAAATTCTATAATGAAAGGCCACAGCAAAATGATGATCCTCAAATTTTTGTAGCTAATATGTCAATGTAGTTTGATAGATGGGTATTTATGGCCAAAATAGAAGAAAGTTACCAAGCTCTTCGTCAACATATTATTATCGACAACATCACCCATGCTCACTCAGAAGATATTCAATCCTACATTATAGAGAGAAATCCTACTGATATACAGACATTAACCAAGATCATCAGACAATATAGAGCAGCCTAGCCAAACAAGTCAGTCAAACCATCTGTTGAAGAAAATTTTGTCTGCTTTGCTCAAGACAAAAATGCAAGATATAAGTCAGATGACAAAGTCAAATGCAACAAATGTCATAAACTAGGGCATTTCACGTCTCAATGCCGCAGCAGAACCACAGAATGTTCATTTTGCCATAAAAAGGGTCACCAAACTCATGAATGTTGGAAAAAACAGGCAGTCTCTAAAAATCAAAATTTTGATAGACCCACATCACCAACTCAAAGATACAGCAATAGAGAGCAATACAATCTCAACAAAGCACCTGGAAACAATAAACCAGATAACAACAAACCTCGCTACAGAAGTCATTCACAGGACTCCAGACCACAATATATGCCTAACAGAAGCTATTACAATGAGCACTCAACTATGACAGTCATTGCAAAGTCCAATGGTCTCAAATTTTATCCAGGCTTTGTAGGAGACAAGAAGGTGGAAGTTCTTCGTGACACCGGAAGCACGTCCACATTAGTACATGAACGCTTCGTACACGCAAACCGTTTCACAGGCAACCACGTCCAAGCCACTGCCTTCAACGGAACTGTCAGCAAGTTGCCTGAAGCCATCATTTATGTTACCACACCATTCTTCAGTGGTCAAACAAAAGCATTAGTAACACCCAATCTACCAGTGGACCTAATCATTGGAAACATAGAAGGAGTTAAAGAATGCACCCCTCAAGAACTTACTGAATGGACAAATGCCATAGAGCAAGGTCAAAAATGTTTGGCAGTAATGACAAGATCCATGTCCAGACAACAAGAACATTTGGCACCTGAACAAGTTGGCCAAAATAATCACATGGCTACCTCAGTTACTCAAGTTATGCAGAATGCAACAGAACCAGTTACTAGTCCAGTAGCCAGCAACAATCAAGAACACTCAACATGGACACCCCCAGTTACATCAAGCCCATCCCTACCGGTCATAAGTCCACCTCCAATTCCCGAATGTCCATTGTTGAATTTTGAAGAACAAGACGACATGCCCAGAGTCTCTAGCAATGATACAAGAACTCTAACTGGTCAAACTGAAGTCCATCAAGACAAGTCTCATGAACCAGAAGCAGATACTTATACTCAATCAACTTTGGCTATACCAGACAAAAGAAAAACTTTTCAACTTAACTCTACCACTCATACAAGTATTCCTCATCTGAAAGAATGTGAGTCAACTAACGAAGCCATTACAACCATGAACATTGGAAGTCAAAGAATATTACAGGAACACATGAAATCAAGACATTTTGCTCAAGGAGATCAAGTCAATTTACTGTTACCAGATTTCAGTAACAAGCTATTCTACAAATGGCAAGGTCCATTTACCATCACCAGAAAGATTTCCAACCTGCTTTATGAAATCAATGTCAACAAGTTTACCAGAGTATTTCATGTTCATATGTTTGAACATTACCATGAAACAGATAATGAAGACATCAAAGCAGAAGTTGAACATTTTACAAGCTTAGCAACTATTCCTGAGGAAGAAGAAACATCATCAACACCCATTCCTGAGATAGATGTTTCATTACCAACATCAAATAACATTGACATTCCCAAGGTCATCACTCTGGATGACATAGCACTACAGAAAGTAAAGAACATTAAAGTGTTTCCAGACCATGCAGATTTCTTTACCGGTGTTTCTGAAACATTTCCAGTACTGCAATTTGAAAACAACTCAGAGAGCAACAACATTGACAACACCAAGTTTCATCCTCCTTCTATTCAAGGGGCAACTTTTCTTCAGAAAGGAACAAATGAACTTCTTCAACATTGCTGTATTGACCGATTGAACTCAGACATGTTCAGTCATTGCTCTATTGAACATTCTAATGCAAAGCATTCCGCTACCATTGTTCTACAGCGTCAAAGTTCATCAACCAGAAAATTGAGTTTTGGTTTCGGACAGTTCTTATTTTCACCAAACTCAAACGCGGTTCAATCAGACATTATCTGTGAGATCATTATGACATGGAGACAACAGCTTCATAAACTGAAAGACCTTTTCTTCAAGTTTAGAAAACGCACATGCACATCCATGTCGGCAATTCAGAAAGGTTCCGAACTTTACATTTCTACTCTACATATGTACTATAGCATATTTAGTGCCACTTGATCCATTATCATTCATACTCGTCAAGGAAGAACAGTATTCAGTTGTACTTAATCAATTAATTTGTCTACTCATTTTTTCCACAGGTATTCTATATCAGATGTTCCATTTATTTTTAGCACAAAGCAACCCACTGAGGAAGGTCACTCATTCAAGATACTTTGTTTATTATGTTTCAGCATCTTTGCATATGACATGCATCAGACATTTTAATTTTTAAATCATGTGCATTTTATTTCAGGTATTTTATTTCAGGTCGAATATTATTGCATATATCCTATTATAATAGTACAGATACATGACAGACAATTGTAATTTTTCATTGCTTCACACATGTTGAGATTTATATCACATTGAGTATTATTTTCTCAGAAGATTGTCATGAACTATCACAATTATTTTTTCTATGTCAATTTTTCATATGCAATATATTTTTCCATGTACACATTTTCACATTAGTACTAACCAAATGAGTTATAATGTCATATTTTAATTTCATCATGAAGCTTCATAACTTATTCAATTCAAGATTTAATTTATCCAAGTATTATGCTTTGTACAACTTTTGATATTGTTCATGACAAGCATTGTCTCATTTTCATAACCACTTGAATAGTGAAACAGGTATTCAAAGTCATCAATAATTTTATTCACTGCATTTACATTTTTTTTGTTATTATCTCCAAGTTGACTTTATTTTGTCATATGTTACCTCAACCATTTTTCTATAATTTCATGTATGGTATTTTGTATATATTTAAATAATTTTAATACATATGAGCATTTCTATTACCATACAAATGCTAAATGGAGGGGGGGGTAATATGTCACAGATTACATTATAGAATTGTTTGTACATTTCACTTTTAAAAGAAATATAAGCCCTCGACATGAGTCTCGGGATTTAATCCTCAAATTTAGACATTTGACATTCAAGTCAGGATTTACCCAAGGGACGTAATTAGTATGTTTAAAATCTATTGGTTGATTTGAATTTAAACAAAGACATTTTTGAAAAGAGTTAGCGCCAGAGAATTGGCGGTAGTAGGAAAGTAAAGTCAGTCGAATAAATAATGTCCTTGTAGTCAGTCACGTTTCTAAGAGCTCTGTTTGAAAAGCCTTTGTAATATGTTCCATGCTCATTGATTTGTAATTTGTACATAAACTGTACTTACGTTGTGTTTAAATAAAGTTCCAGAGTTTTGTTTTATCAAAAGAATCATCAATTGTAATTCTAGATCGTCATTTTTGTTAACTATTGAATTCAAGTAAAATCCCCGGCATCACAACACGTCATACCATCAAAATGTTGTGACATATTTGGCACTCTCCGACTAACAAAAGTTCATGGACAACTTTTAACGAAATTTATTCAAGACCTAGGACCAATTTCTAAAACTCTTCAAAGGAACTTCATTCTTATTTAACGGAGGACAGAATTTCTGTGTTTAACAGGTCAGTTGGTTATCGATAATTCTTTTATAAAGATTTTCGTCAGAGTTACGTCTAACTCACGAAAACTATTATTATATGTAATTGGCAAAAGGAATAAGACCAATATACATAATAACTGGCATTATTAAAAGACCAGTAAAGCAAATAACTGGCATTATTAAAAGACCAGTAAAGCAAATAACTGGCAATATTAAAAGACCCGTAAAGCAAATAACTGGCAATATAAAAGACCAGTAAATCAAATAACTGGCATTACAAAGAAGACCAGTAAATAATCATTTGTGCAGCACAAAGTAAACAGAAGACCAGATTTAACCAACTGTTAAACCAGTAAAAAGTACATCGGCTCAATAGATCTATATATTCAATCATACGACTCCAGTAACTACAAGTCTACTGTCAAGAATTTATTAGCAAATTGAGGCTTCAAGAACTTTGTCACTATATTATTATTATATCTGAGATAAAGCCAAAATCCAGATATTGAACTTTTTGCTCCAATACAAGAAACTAACAAAAAATTAAATATGGCTTCCAGTTCTAGAACACAACGATTCTTCGAATTAATAGAATTTGCCAAAGAAAAGCAAATTTCAAAGCCAGACCAGTGGGCAGAGAAACAAGAAGAGAAAGAATATCAAGAGCAAGAAGCTGAAAAACAAAGGCAAGAAGCTGAAAAACAAAGGCAAGAAGCTGAAAAACAAAGACAAGAATCTGAAAAACAAAGGCAAGAATCTGAAAAACAAAGGCAAGAATCTGAAAAACGCATGCAATTAGAAGAAAAAAAATTGCAAGACGCCGAAAAGCAAAGACAACATGAAAAAGAAAAAATGGAATTCGAAAGGCAAAATAAAGAAAGCATTTCAATTCAAGGTCACTCAAGTATGTTTGAAAAATACAGATTAATGAACAAAATATCGGCTTTCAACGAAAACATTGACAATATGGACTCGTATCTCATAAGATTTGAAGAAATAGCTACAACATCCGGTCTACCTGAAGCACATTGGTCGAGCTCACTCCTTACCCTCTTGACTGGCAAAGCTGTCAACATTTGCTCACAACTGTCCATCAATGAACGCAAAATAAAAGTAAAATAAAATCCCCGGCATCACAACACGTCATACCATCAAAATGTTGTGACACTGGCCTACCGGATTTGATAAAATCTGTCGAATGGTTGACCTACAGTTGGTGAATTGGCTACAAAATCTTATTTTGATAATATGTATATATTTTGAGCACGTGAATTAGTGTATGTAATAATACATTTAAATTAAACGGTCCGATCTCTTTCCTTCTCTCTCTCTCTCTCTCTCCCCGGAACACAATGTTAAAGAATTACATTGATGGAAATAAAAAAATCTTCAGAAGAATTGCTTGAGAATGAAGTATGGCTGAATAGCAGAATGTAAAAGAACAGGCCTATTGTGGTATAGCAACTCAACCAACATACATAGAGAAATGTAAATATTTTACTTACAGGCTTTTGATCAAATAATTTTACAAGCCAATGATGACTTGGTAATGGGGAAAGTGGCTGGGGGTGGATCGGACAGAAGTTTCCTGAATAACAGCCTACCATAAATATTTAAATGTAGAGAGTTTGTAAATTGTTGCTTTTATTATGAGTTAATTGTTACAAAAAACTCACTCTGTCTGTCTGGTCAAAAAGTTTGTACATATTATTTCCTCCATACCCGGATCTCGGATCAACATGAACATTTGCACCATTATTTCTTTGACCTGACAACAATCAATTTAAAACTATTGGTAATTACGTATTTTGTTTGGTATCTCGAACAAGGGAAAGAAATTGTACTTGGCTGAAATGATGGTATAGCTGAATTAATCTCCTTTACAGGTCGCCACTCTAAATTGCAATAAACAATACATAACTACACAATCTTCTTTAGTCATGAGAATCTCACTAGCAGGATGATTAGCAAGTCTGTCCGAGGAAGCGTGAGCCACGATTTCGAATTCAGGTTGTTCCCTTTTTTTAAAAAAATTCCACCCAGATAACCCTTTCTTTCTTCTCCATCCCCCCCCCCCCCCCCCCAATTTTCCCAACTGGTCCAGATAAGTGATAGGATCAAAGCTTATTGAGAAATAGCGTTAAACAAAAACAATTGGTAAAAATCTTATTACTTGCACATATTTATTGTTGTTGGTCTAGATTCTAGATCTATTACAAATTGAATTATATGACTTATCCAAACTAACTGATACAATTACACTTCTTATAAACTTTGTATATTTTTTAAAAGTATTTTTACAAATGTTTTTCTTATTTTAATGCAGCCATCTTTCTTGTTTACGATTACAGTAGATTTTTAAAAACTTTAAATAGTTCCTGGACGATCGATGTTACTCCCACACAGATGTTTACCTTTTATGAATGATGATTGTATTCTAGCGTTGGGGGGAATTCTATTTCTTTTCTAGTAACGTTTTTATTCTAGGCGATCAGATATCACTATTTTATGATGTTTACGTAATGCAGTATGTCTTGAATAGAAGTTGTTGAGATAAACTCACTCCCGCTGACACACACATATTCATACGCACCAATACCAACACAAACAAACATATACACAGTTTGCTTAGATCTCAAACACACCCACACACACATACTTAACGTGCGGTTGTTTGGGCTTTGTTAGAGTTACGACCTGAGCTTACAAGTTCAATAAAACAGCAAAAAATGAACACAGGTGAAGGTCTACCACACAGTTGAATTAATTCAATTAATAGTTCTGACACTCTCTATGAAGTCAAACGTTACAATTTTAATTTTTTCCATCTTTGCATAATATAAACTAAGACTTTTCAGATATTGAATGTTTGAACGAATAGAAAACAATTCTATGACTTGTTGGCGCAGCTCCGTCAAACAAGAATGATGAATGAGTTGGTCTGGAAAACAATTCTATGACTTGTTGGCGCAGCTCCGTCAAACAAGAATGATGAATGAGTTGGTCTGGAAAACAATTCTATGACTTGTTGGCGCAGCTCCGTCAAACAAGAATGATGAATGAGTTGGTCTGGAAAACAATTCTATGACTTGTTGGCGCAGCTCCGTCAAACAAGAATGATGAATGAGTTGGTCTGGAAAACAATTCTATGACTTGTTGGCGCAGCTCCGTCAAACAAGAATGATGAATGAGTTGGTCTAAAACAATTCTATGACTTGTTGGCGCAGCTCCGTCAAACAAGAATAATGAATGAGTTGGTCTGGAAAACAATTCTATGACTTGTTGGCGCAGCTCCATCAAACAAGAATGATGAATGAGTTGGTCTGGAAAACAATTCTATGACTTGTTGGCGCAGCTCCGTCAAACAAGAATGATGAATGAGTTGGTCTGGAAAACAATTCTATGACTTGTTGGCGCAGCTCCGTCAAACAAGAATGATGAATGAGTTGGTCTGGAAAACAATTCTATGACTTGTTGGCGCAGCTCCGTCAAACAAGAATGATGAATGAGTTGGTCTGGAAAACAATTCTATGACTTGTTGGCGCAGCTCCATCAAACAAGAATGATGAATGAGTTGGTCTGGAAAACAATTCTATGACTTGTTGGCGCAGCTCCATCAAACAAGAATGATGAATGAGTTGGTCTGGAAAACAATTCTTTAACTTGTTGGCGCAGCTCCGTCAAACAAGAATGATGAATGAGTTGGTCTGGAAAACAATTCTATGACTTGTTGGCGCAGCTCCATCAAACAAGAATGATGAATGAGTTGGTCTGGAAAACAATTCTATGACTTGTTGGCGCAGCTCCGTCAAACAAGAATGATGAATGAGTTGGTCTGGAAAACAATTCTATGACTTGTTGGCGCAGCTCCATCAAACAAGAATGATGAATGAGTTGGTCTGGAAAACAATTCTATGACTTGTTGATGCAGCTCCATCAAACAAGAATGATGAATGAGTTGGTCTGGAAAACAATTCTATGACTTGTTGGCGCAGCTCCATCAAACAAGAATGATGAATGAGTTGGTCTGGAAAACAATTCTATGACTTGTTGGCGCAGCTCCGTCAAACAAGAATGATGAATGAGTTGGTCTGGAAAACAATTCTATGACTTGTTGGCGCAGCTCCGTCAAACAAGAATGATGAATGAGTTGGTCTGGAAAACAATTCTATGACTTGTTGGCGCAGCTCCGTCAAACAAGAATGATGAATGAGTTGGTCTGGAAAACAATTCTATGACTTGTTGGCGCAGCTCCATCAAACAAGAATGATGAATGAGTTGGTCTGGAAAACAATTCTATGACTTGTTGGCGCAGCTCCATCAAACAAGAATGATGAATGAGTTGGTCTGGAAAACAATTCCTTAACTTGTTGGCGCAGCTCCGTCAAACAAGAATGATGAATGAGTTGGTCTGGAAAACGGAAGCTGTCTTTCAATAATCTCTCAATGGAATCTTTTCAGTCCCTCAAATGACCGTTAATGGCCACTCAAAAATCAATGTCTTTAGTTCTTATCCAACCTACTATAGGGCTCTGAGACCTGGGCACTGTACAGAACGCAACTAAGGCTTCACGAACAATCTTATTACATGCGCCTCCAGCATGGGCTTACAATGTCAAGGCCGCTCTACACAGAACGATGTTCTGATGAATGTCGCGGTGTGGACAGTGCAGAGACAGCTTGGAAGGACACCTAATGTGTATGGGGTCGACAATAAAGACGATTTTTTTTACGAGGGTAAAGCAAGACAGCATAATAGAAGTACATCCTGGGAAACGCTCTAAAGACCACTTCTGGCTCTTGCCTTAACTGACATACAGAAGAACAGCTGGCCTTCGAAAGATACTGCTGGACATCACTACCAATATCTATAAGGGTCTATACATATTTTTAAACTGACCTCCATCCATCCTGAGCATCCACTCCAAATATCCCATCAACTACATTTGCCATGAACTGACCAAAGGCTACCATGGCTATATTTGTAGAGACCAGACTTCCTCTGGCATAGGTCGGGGAGCATTCAGCCAGGTACATTGGTATAGTCGTAGACGTCAATCCTGAAAATAAAGCAAAACCTTGTCATAAAATTCAAACTAAGTTAGTTTCTGTATGTCATTTGGGCTAACTTAGAAACTTTGTCTATAAAATGCAAACTTTTAAACTTTTGTTAATGTCACTTGGGCTAAACTAAACACTTTGTCATGTGACTCAAACTGGGGCTTACATTATAGTTTACACAATAACTATATGCAATCTTTTTCCACGCTTATACACACAAATATCAGAATTAGAAACCTAATGTATAAATCATGCTGAAATGAAGGCTAATGGACTGTAACCAATCAGTCTCGTGTGATCTGTTCTTCCATTCGAAAAGTCATAACGGTTGCCCTGATTATATTATATCTCGCAGACTAAAGTAGAAATGAATGTCTGACTCCGTTTTCTGTTACAGTGCAAGGGGGAGGGGGGCAAACCTTTCAAGTTTTCCATCCAGGTCAGAGACATATCTTTGACAAATTATCTAACATTAACATAGTCAGAAAGAGAAGTTTATTCTAGACCTAGATCTTATGTCCCACAGAAAGAGAAGTTTATTCTAGACCTAGATCTTATGTCCCACAGAAAGAGAAGTTTATTCTAGACCTAGATCTTATGTCCCACAGAAAGAGAAGTTTATTCTAGACCTAGATCTTATGTCCCACAGAAAGAGAAGTTTTTTCTAGACCTAGATCTTATGTCCAGCAGAAAGAGAAGTTTATTCTAGACCTAGATCTTATGTCCAGCAGAAAGAGAAGTTTATTCTAGACCTAGATCTTATGTCCAGCAGAAAGAGAAGTTTATTCTAGACCTAGATCTTATGTCCAGCAGAAAGAGAAGTTTATTCTAGACCTAGATCTTATGTCCAGCAGAAAGAGAAGTTTATTCTAGACCTAGATCTTATGTCCAGCAGAAAGAGAAGTTTATTCTAGACCTAGATCTTATGTCCAGCAGAAAGAGAAGTTTATTCCAGACCTAGATCTTATGTCCAGCAGAAAGAGAAGTTTATTCTAGACCTAGATCTTATGTCCAGCAGAAAGAGAAGTTTATTCCAGACCTGTATTTTGTCACCAGACGGTCACTTCACAACTCAATGTTTCACACTTCAATTGATTTTGTACAACTTGTAAGATGTTCACTTTTTAATTCTCTCAAATAAATGTTTTATGTATTTTTAGCAGGCCCCCGAAAGGAGAAAAGACGCTAATATTAGTTTTGTGCGGCCTGTCTGTCCGTCCGTCCCGTTCAGACCTCAGAAACTAGAAGAGAAAATGAAAATCGGACATCATGATATTTTTGATCATAACCCTCTAATTTTTTTAATCAATTATGCAAGCAGTTTTTTCATAAAAAATCACCATTTTTACAACTATTCACTATTAATAGCAATAAACACTGCAGGCTTTGTTTGTTTGTAAAATGTTTTACATAATTCGGATGTTCCTTCAGAGTTTACTTCCTAGTCCAAACCTCTCGCAGGACGACGGGGGATGGGAGCGGGCAGGGTTTGAACCCTCGATCGTCGATAAATCCGAACGACAGTCCAGCGCGCAAACCACACGACCAGGCAGCCATGGCGTAGGTCGTATGCACCAGTCTTTTTCTTGACGGAGGTTCAAATACTACGGCTTACTTCAAAAAAATTTAACGACGGAACGACAGAAAGTTAACTAAATGTTTGCATGTTTTTAAAAAAACAGTATATAGTACTTTTAATGACGACTTCATTATTTGTCTATTTTACTTCCCTGGTGTAACGAGACAGGTCTCAGCTGGTCAAGAACTTCCTCACTAAGTGTAAGGCACTTTGATTACTGACCAGGAAACGTGTGTCCGACGATAGGAAGGAAAAGGACTGCCGTAAAGACCGGTCATTTTGTCCGAATCAATAGTCCATTAGTGCTAACATCTGAGTGGATTATTTGTTGCTAAGAGCTCCTTCTAATGTTCACATTGAGAATTTCGCTGCCTCTCGACACAACAGCCCGTCACTAGCCCTTCACTAGACCCTTAGCAAAGTGTTTCATGAAACAGGAATCACAGATGTGTTTTTTTTTCAATTTTATATGAAACCAATGGGCTGTTTATTTAATTTATATGTTTTGAACTCATACCATTACAGGTTAAAAAGACAGTTTGCGTGGAAACATAAACTTTAAATCGGCCCCAGAAGTGGTTCACTGAGGCAGGTAAAAAGGCAGGTTTCAATATTTTCAGAAAGAATATCAGGGGCCGATTTTGAGTTTGTGTTTCTACACAAACTCTCTTTGTAACCTTGTTTATTATTTAGTTGGCGACAGTGATCTTTTACAAGAATGTTCTTGACACTGTGAACATTTCCAACTGAGTTATCACGTGATATAAATAAATTAATATACTCTTAGGCGCATTGCTTCTTGTCTACAAGGGCATTCAAAGATCTTTGATTGAGTATCATTTCTGAATTAAGTCTCAATATAGTCCATTTTAAATGACAATCAATTATAATGGTACAATTAACAAGTTGTGAGTGTGACGTAGTATCAGGGGACATGGTACAATTAACAAGTTGTGACATAATATCAGGGGATATGGTACAATTAACAAGTTGTGACATAGTAGTAGGGGACATGGTACAATTAACAAGTTGTGACATAGTAGTAGGGGACATGGTACAATTAACAAGTTGTGACATAGTAGTAGGGGACATGGTACAATTAACAAGTTGTGACATAGTAGTAGGGGACATGGTACAATTAACAAGTTGTGACATAGTAGTAGGGGATATGGTACAATTAACAAGTTTCCAACCGAATGGTCTCGGGTTCAAATCTTGGTGTAGACTGGGATTTTGAATTTTAGTGTGATTTTTAGGATGCCCACTAAATTCAAATAGGTATTTCACATGACTTGGGGAAAGTTGTGCTGGCCACATGACACCTTTGTTAGCCGTCGGCTGTAGAAACAGATGACTTTGACATTATCTGCTGCCCTGTAGATTGTAAGATCGGAAAGGAGCACTACTTTTTCTTGTTTACTAGTGACATATTAGTAGCTCTATTCCCTTGTAGGTTAAGTCCATGATTTCAGGAATATTGTGAAAACATGGGTTTGAGAATCCAACAGATGGACACCTGAGTGACCTGATACTACCTGATACTACCTGAGGATAGAAAACGTTACTCTTCTTTCTACTGGCCTCACAATCTCATGGCAAACATTGGACACAAAAAACAAAACGTCAAAAAAGTTTCTCGAGAACATCCCCGCTCTAGAAGCCACTTGAAGTCCACGTAAGGACCGACATCTGAATATTTCACAAATAGCTTGCGTGCGTAACGCCAGGAATTCAATGAACCTACCCAAAGGTCTACAGTTCTGCTTACTCGTGAGTAACGGCGTTACCAAATCAAACATAGCATTTTTTAATACATTAATCAATCAATTTATTTGTATTTAATTCACCATAATTTTTGCAAGGGAGGTAACCCGGAACATGATCAATTCTGTAGAAGTTAACATCACATTAAAAACAAAATTACATGATCGATTTGTGTTTATATTTTGCGTCATTAGTACGACAGGTTGCGTGGTTAGAGGTCAAGGGTCACAACCTGTCCCTGGAGGCATGTAAAGTCATTAAGACGTCTATGAGTAGAAGCCATAAAACACTTCCTTACCAAATGGAAGGACAACATCTGCTATAATGTTCTTTTTTTTTTTCATCACAAACGAGCTCATTGATTTCCGATTAATATGTGGGCGTCAACCTTCAGCCATTTCGTTATCTTGATGTTGTGTTTATCTAACTAGCACTGTGGCTATGGCAGGCTGGCTTTGTGGAATCTTTATGAGCGTTATTGGCGATTTAGAAAATGAATTGTACGGTTAGGGCTAGCCGTTTGCTTGGAAACTCGTGGTATTATTATATTATTATTTCAGACACCCCTGAGCTCTTGTATAGCATTAGAACAGATGTTGCAATGCATTTGGTTTAACAACAAACAAAATCTAAATGGCAGTGGTTCGTTTGATTTAACAAGAAACACAATCTAAATGGCAGTGGTTCGTTTGATTTAACAAGAAACACAATCTAAATGGCAGTGGTTCGTTTGATTTAACAAGAAACACGATTTAAATGACAGTGGTTCGTTTGATTCCAGCGTTGCCGAACTTACAGAGACCAATGCAGTCTCATATTAACATTGGCTCCTTAGACTTTATAAGTTCAGCTCACGTCTCAATGTGTAATATGTACTACATTAGTGCTTACACATTTTTCGAAAGTCCGAAATTTTTTTTATGCTTTTTTTTTTAGCTTAAAAGACTAGAAAATCAAATTTGTGAAGCCTCGACCCAATCTCCTTCACACCAGTGACCGCTCATTGTAATCACATAACAAAACACACACACACTCTCTAAACCATTTCCAGTAAGGGCTGAGAAAGAAATCCCATAATTCCTGTCACATATTCTCACACACAAACTGTGAGCGCAATTTGTGGATTATATTCGGAATCAGGGAGATAGGACGACTTCAAATAGAACTGCTTCTCTGGTGACTGGTTTCCTCTCTGTCTGTCTGTCTGCGTGTTGTCATTGAGACTTGAGACGCTTGTAAATTTAAGGACTACTCAGCAGAGTTAATGCCCATGTTTACACCTTAGTAAATGTCGTCCCGAATAAGTTGATTGTAATTAGAAAATCATAATCTTACTTTTAGTTTTGTGTCTTGTAATTAGAAAATCATAATCTTACTTTTAGTTTTGTGTCTTGTAATTAGAAAATCATAATCTTACTTTTAGTTTTGTGTCTTGTAATTAGAAAATCATAATCTTACTTTTAGTTTTGTGTCTTGTTATTAGAAAATCATAATCTTACTTTTAGTTTTGTGTCTTGAGGAAACAAAAAAACTTTTTACCATGAACTCGCATTTAAATATTTCATTAACTTAAAAAAAAAAAGAAGGTCTAACCATTGGAAAATATTTGAATGTTTTGTTTTAAAATATAGGCCAGTGCTAGTGCCAATCGAATGTGTAGGCTAGTGATAATGCTACTGATATACATATATTAGATTTATTTTGTGTGTGCTAATATTGATGTAAGAGGCCTGTTCAGACCTGACTGAGAGTTTCTAGAGTGCATATCGCAAATCGGTGACTAATTAGAGACACATTTATTTCTTCCAGCAAGACACATAAACAGTCAAACAGATTATAAAAATACCTGAAATCTGTTTGAAATAAAACTATCATCAAACATACAGGACATGAGAAGGGGCTGATGAACTAAAAGTGGCATTCTCTGTATCCCTAAAGCACATTGCGTCTGAATGACGTCATACAGTCCAGGAAGGTTGTACTGACAGATGGAGTGACTGTAACGCCACCCATTTCCATTTTAACGGCTTATCGACCCGTTTCTTTGAGTCCATAATCAACACGGGAACATTCACATTGCCACTACAACTTGCTGCCTTTTTTTTGTAATCCTAGGGAGACAAGATGGTTAGGAAACTAAACAGATGATACAAACGTTTGATTCTAAAACGTTTTGGTTCATAAGGTCATCTTAAGGTCATCTGAAGCAGGAATGTGTTGTCTGTAGCGGTGTAGCTATTCTAGAACTAGTGCCTAACACACTTGCGTGATACAAGTCTGTAAGAAGAGAGCACAGAATCTTGGATCATTCAATGGCACAGTTTGTTTTGTAATAAGAACAGGAACATATTTTTCTTTCCCAATAGAATACAACGACCTCAAGTTTTGTAACGACTAAAGACACAATGCTGCTCTAAGTGTTTATGTACAAACATTCCCAAACACAATGCTGCACTAAGTGTTCATGTACAAACATTCCCAAACACAATGCTGCACTAAGTGTCCATATACAAACATTCCCAAACACAATGCTGCACTAAGTGTTCATGTACAAACATTCCCAAACACAATGCTGCACTAAGTTTTGAAACATCCTCAAACCTTCTTCCCTTCCCTGTACAGTGTATGCATTTTCTAACATTTTAATACAACGTCGTTTTAATAAGATCCCAGTAACTTTATTAAGCTTTGTTTCATTACATTACACCCTTCTCGAATAGTTCGACCACACAGCGTTGTTAATAGCAACAAGCGACGCGTCTTTTCACATAAAAATAATTATTCACTTTCCTCAAGTAACATGAGAATCTTGTATTATTGCGCGATACTTTAACAACCAAGTGTTTGGTTTAGGATTATTCTCCACCCCAACCCCTCTTTTTTCCCAACAAAAAACAGGAAATACTATATACATTCAAAGACCGCATCACAAACGAGGACATTAAAAGCAAGATGAGAACGTCAATTGGGCCTCAGAGTTTTTTGACCAACTGGAACTGTGTGGCCATATTACAGTGTCCTAGGTGCCGGGAAAAGAAGAGGCAGACAGAGACAGCGCTTGGAAAGATAGAGGTAGACAGAGACAGCGCTTGGAAAGATAGAGGCAGACAGAGACAGCGCTTGGAAAGATAGAAGCAGACAGAGACAGCGATTGGAAAGATAGAAGCAGACAGAGACAGCGATTGGAAAGATAGAAGCAGACAGAGACAGCGATTGGAAAGATAGAGGCAGACAGAGACAGCGATTGGAAAGATAGAAGCAGACAGAGACAGCGATTGGAAAGATAGAAGCAGACAGAGACAGCGATTGGAAAGATAGAGGCAGACAGAGACAGCGCTTGGAAAGATAGAAGCAGACAGAGACAGCGATTGGAAAGATAGAAGCAGACAGAGACAGCGATTGGAAAGATAGAAGCAGACAGAGACAGCGATTGGAAAGATAGAGGCAGACAGAGACAGCGATTGGAAAGATAGAAGCAGACAGAGACAGCGATTGGAAAGATAGAAGCAGACAGAGACAGCGATTGGAAAGATAGAGGCAGACAGAGACAGCGATTGGAAAGATAGAGGCAGACAGAGACAGCGATTGGAAAGATAGAGGCAGACAGAGACAGCGATTGGAAAGATAGAGGCAGACAGAGACAGCGATTGGAAAGAGAACATGGACGGGCCTGTCTTTCAAAGAGATTCTATCAAAGACAAAAGAGAGGAATGGAGAAATATGGTTGACAGATCATGTGTGGTGCCCCAACGGTTCACCAGACCTTGGGTGTGAAGGTGAATGTGAATATATAACGTAAAATATTGAACAAATTATTCGGCAGACGAACTCAAATCTCGTTATGACCTTGTAGCACGGAGAATGTTTTGCAAACTCAACAGTCTCCTGCTCTGAAAACTCAAGGTCAAGTTTATTTCCTTTTCAACAGACTGTTTCGTCGTTGGACTAATGGTGAAGTCAATCCTGGCCCTAATTAGATCTAGATAACTCTGCTGGGGTGTCTAAACGAAGTTACTTCAGAACAGAGCGTTACCTTCAGAGTCTTGCACGAAAAGAGGTTTATCCTATTTGTAACCAGGAAAGTTTCACAATTTTACGGGCATTGGTTCCCCGTCATTTCATCGGCGCAAAGCAATTTTGGATGGTGTTTCGTGAAAGGCATGAGACTCTACAGTTCGTATTGTGTCCACACCAGTTGGTGTCAGAGATAAACCATGATGTCAATACAATCGATTTTCTTTGATCCGACCACATCATGGCGCAACCATTTTAACCCTAAACAACTGGCTGGTTCGACGTTCTCTTACACGTCCAAATAAGACGGTTATCTGAGTCACTTATTTCTAGTATGTTGGTTAGTTTCCTAAAAGATCATCTGTAAAGCCTCAATCTACAACTTAAATGTGTACAATACACATATATTCAACTTACATATATTCAACATAATTGTATGCAACATAAATGAATACAACTAAATTGTATAAAATAAACATGATTTTAAAATTCGTTTGATTTAGTGGTTCCATTCAAAAGATCATTCAAGTCCATCATTGTGTTATCAAAATGTGATGACGTGTTCATTCAATAGGGAAATATTTCACATTTACGACTTCGAATTTTCACGAGGAGCGGCTTGTTGATTAGCATAATAAATAGCGTCAGAGGGAAGTACGCGTCAAGGTTGGCAGACAATTGTAAACAGGAAGTTGTTTACATTCTAGAGGCTTCCAGTTGCTACAAAGAAGAGTCAGTTAATGAAAGAGGGATAATTCTTTCCTGCAGGAGAATATTCTTGAATTTTCGGTTTGAAAAACTATATATAGAGGAGACGAGTTTATTTCTGTGTCCAAACAAATCATTCTGAAGAGTCCTGTTCAATCCACTACTGTGAATTTATCATATTCAATTTGGATTATTATGTTTAGTGTTGCTTGATATAAAGAGTGTGTTCAATGTTTTCATGATTTCAACTTGAGGATTTAATTTTTAAAAAATTTCGTAAAGAAGAAGTATATCATCTCTTATCCTCTACATGGAAAATCTGCATACAATTGACATCAGCTCATCAGATTTCACTTTTAAAATTAGAAAAATACCTTTATCACTCAATTCCATTGAAAAACAGCGCAAGATAGATAGATAGATAGATAGATAGATAGATAGATAGATAGATAGATAGATAGATAGATAGATAGATAGATAGATAGATAGATAGATAGATAGATAGATAGATAGAGAGAGAGAGAGAGAGAGAGAGAGAGACGTACATAAAGACAGACAGAGAGATAAGACTACAAACTCAAACCAAGAGAATGACAGATGATTACATACATAGAGTCCGGCAGAAGGAAAAAGGAGCGGAGAGAAATCAAGGGCATAAATGTATATTTATGTGTGCTACTGTATACTTCGTTTGCTCATAGAATAGATTGTCAAGGGTAATGCACAATTATAAGACAAAGTTTCTCGAGGCTAAAAAAAGATTATTATTGTTGTTACGGTAAGAGCTGCCCTGTGTGCTCAGAGTTATCATTGGACGACTATTTTGTATGTATTTTGTTTACAAAAGAGTCTATGCAATCTTTCAAATAAGTAACAGATAGATTTTGAGAACATACAAACACGTAGGTGGTCAAAAAGGGTCAGCTGTTTTCGCATATTAATTTCGTTTCTGTTGTATTCTGCACCGTGATAATTACCTACTGTAGCTCACTGGCGGATCCAGAACTTTTGAGTGGGGGGGCGATTTTTTTCCAAACCCTAACCCTAAAGCCCAGTAAACCCTAACCCTATGCATAAACGTGCATATATATATATATATATATATGAGAATTTTAAAAAAGCAGCATTTCTAACCCTTTGGTGAAAAACAAAACAACTGGGGCATCGCTACAATTTTTCAAGTGGGGTTCGGGGCGAAGCCCCGACGACAAAAGCGTTTTCTTGCTTTTTTCACTGCAGAAAAGTATTCTCCTGACATTTACAGCTCATTATCCATCAGTGGAGTTCGGGGCGAAGCCCCGCCGCCAAAAGAGTTTTCTTGCATTCTTCACTGTAGAAATGCATTCTCCTGAAATCTACAACTCATTATTTATCAATGGAGTTCGGGGCGAAGCCCCGACGACAAAAGCGTTTTCTTGCTTTTTTCACTGCAGAAAAGTATACTCCTGACTTTTACAGCTCATTATCCATCAGTGGAGTTCGGCCGCCGCCAAAAGAGTTTTCTTGCATTCTTCACTGTAGAAACGCATTCTCCTGACATCTACAACTCATTATTCATCAATGGAGTTCGGGGCGAAGCCCCAACGACAAAAGCGTTTTCTTGCTTTTTTTCACTGCAGAAAAGTATTCTCCTGACATTTACAGCTCATTATCCATCAGTGGAGTTCGGGGCGAAGCCCCCCCCGCCAAAAGAGTTTTCTTGCATACTTCACAGAAGAAACGTATTCTCCTGACCTAAAACTCATTATTCATACTATTAAAAAAAGACCTTTTGAATAATGTACTTATAATATTCTAATATGAATTTATAGGCCCTTAATACATTGCAAAAGATCCGATTTGTTCCTTGAAAAGATAAGATACCCCACATATTTAGATTTTGGCTTTGAGGATCTCCGCCGAAAAAAAATTATTCGATAAATAATATTCAATAAAATCAAAGTATAAATTGTGAATTATAGTCCCAAATTTATTTAACTAGAAAAATATCGGATTGAGTAAAGGTTAGAAAAAGGCGACTATGAAAAAAACGATTTGGGTTTAGAACTCATCTCAATCGTGACTCTTATACTGAAAAATTTCGTTTGAATTCTAATTTTTTGAATGCAAAGTCTTTCTTAAAATAGTTATGATAAATTCATGTAAAATTACATAAACTCTGTCTGGAAATGGGAGGGGCGGTAGAGTGAAAACGATTAATCCTCGCTCCTTTAATAATTTCTGCTAAAGATTGCATTTGGCATTAAAGAATAGGGGTGTGGCGACTCGATGTAAGAATTTAATTTATAGTATATCTAAATTATATTAGTGACAGATGTTTTTATTTTGTAATTTCCTAACTGTAATATAAAAAGAAAAAGTATTGGTTTGTCCGATGGGGGAAAGGCGATTGCATGAATCGCCCCTCCCACCTGGTACAACCCTTTTTCATTTAAATTTTACTAATGTTAAAATTTGAGATTAGAGTGTGGTACGACATAATATACAATGAGTTCACATATCAATATGTAGTTTATATTATATAGATATTCAACTAATTTTGTTCACAATCTATGATTCTCCACAAAAATAGGACCGCCCCCCCCCACTCAGAGGGCTAGAGTGGGGAGGGCAGTACATGCAATTTCCCCCTCCCCCAACCTCACCGAAACGGCCAAGATACAAGAAGGCGAGCGACATAATATAAATCTATATATTAATTCAACTAATTTTGTTCACAAACTATGATTTCTCCATTAAAGTAGGACCGCCCCCCCCCCTCAAAAGGTTTAGGTGGGAAGGGCAGTAGAGATAAATTGGCAAACAGGGAACGACATAATACAAAGATCGGTTAAAATATCAATAACAAGTTTTAATCACATAGATATGTAATTGATTCTGTTAGCAAGCTGTGATTTCAACAAAGAAATTGGACCGCCCCCCCCACTCGAAAGTTTATGGGGGGGGGGCGGGATTGATACCATCGCCCCCTCCCGACCCCACCAAATCGGCCAACATACTAGAGGGGGGGCGAAATAATCTAAAAATAGGTTGAAATATAAATAATAAGTATATATTATTAACATAAGTAATGAATTCGTATACAAATTGTGTGAATTCTATACTAAAATTCGTCCGCCCCCCGTTCGGGGGGGGGGGTCGGCCGAGTGGGGGGGGGGGGGGCGATCGCCCCTACCGACCCCCCCCCCCTGGATCCGCCAGTGCTGTAGCTTTAACTGCCTTTTGCGATTGAAGAAAACTGGTTAAATGTATATGCATATAATTATACGTACTTAATTTTAAACAAATACTTCTCTACCAGACATTTTGCAGAACCATTATAAGTCTAAGACTTCCTTTGATTGAATTTCAACACATCAAAATGCTTTAGTCTCAAAAATAGGCCAGAGGCGGCATTGGCGAAAAGCAGGGTCCTAGGCAGGTGTCATAAGCTGAGCCTAAGCCAAAATGAAACCCAAAATATTATACTATGGATTTTCATTGTATCTGGCAAAGATGCCAGGAAGGCTACAAAAATATTGAGTAACAAGTTCTTGTTTAGGAGAACTGTTATCGAAGAGATCCGTCACATTGTATTTTAGTCTATAGCGTATGGGTACGGTACATAAAACAAAGCCCTACATATTTGTATAATGGGATGATGGTAACAACACAAAAATATCGCGGGGCCACCTCCGGCGCGAAGCCTTGGGCAGTTGACCCGGGCAGTTGACCCTGTTTGCTGCCTCTGAGAAGCCGTCACATTCTATCCGTTAACAGTGGAGTAGCAGGGGCAATTCAAGTTAAAAAATTCTTCTTCAACATTTCAAATTCAACTGCAATACATTCTGGTTATTGACAAATATCTCTAACGGATCATTCTTAGCTAAATAAGTTGTCTCTATCATGGAATTGTTATGTCCATTTTATGCCTTGCCCAGCGTGACCTGCCATTGACTCGAATTACGTCAGGGTCTCTTGTCGTGTGTGTTTAGGCTGGAGTGCACTCTCAGATCAGGACACATTATTGACTCGGAAATAAGATGTATTGATCTGCTAGCTCGGGGGGACCCGACATGCTGAGAGGAGGGAGGTCATAAGAGACAACGAAAGGGAGGTAAAGGAGGATATGTTTCATGTAAACACTCGCGCCCTCGACTTTAGGGGAAAGGGAAAAAAAGATTGGGGGGGGAGATAAGAAGACTACATGGAAAGAAGGAAGGAAAAGGAAATTGAATTATGAGAGAGCAAGAGATGAAAAGTGTGATGGTAGAGTGTGATGGTAGAGAGATGGTAGAGTGTGATGGTAGAGTGTGATGGTAGAGTGAGATGGTAGAGTGAGATGGTAGAGTGAGATGGTAGAGTGTGATAATAGAGAGATGGTAGAGTGTGATAATAGAGAGATGGTAGAGCGAGATGGTAGAGTGTGATAATAGAGAGATGGTAGAGCGAGATGGTAGAGTGTGATAGTAGAGTTATGGCAGAGCGAGATGGTAGAGTGTGATAATAGAGAGATGGTAGAGTGTGATAATAGAGAGATGGTAGAGCGAGATGGTAGAGTGTGATAATAGAGAGATGGTAGAGCGAGATGGTAGAGTGTGATAGTAGAGTTATGGCAGAGCGAGATGGTCGAGTGTGATAATAGAGAGATGGTAGAGCGAGATGGTAGAGTGTGATAATAGAGAGATGGCAGAGCGAGATGGTAGAGTGTGATAATAGAGAGATGGCAGAGCGAGAAGGTAGAGTGTGATAATAGAGAGATGGTAGAGCGAGATGGTAGAGTGTGATAATAGAGAGATGGTAGAGCGAGATGGTAGAGTGTGATAATAGAGAGATGGCAGAGCGTGATGGTAGAGTGTGATAATAGAGAGATGGTAGAGCGAGATGGTAGAGTGTGATAATAGAGAGATGGCAGAGCGAGATGGTAGAGTGTGATAATAGAGAGATGGCAGAGCGAGATGGTAGAGTGTGATAATAGAGAGATGGTAGAGCGAGATGGCAGAGTGTGATAATAGAGAGATGGCAGAGCGAGATGGCAGAGTGTGATAATAGAGAGATGGCAGAGCGAGATGGTAGAGTGTGATAATAGAGAGATGGTAGAGTGTGATAATAGAGAGATGGCAGAGCGAGATGGTAGAGTGTGATAATAGAGAGATGGTAAAGCGAGATGGTAGAGTGTGATAATAGAGAGATGGTAGAGTGTGATGGCTAGAGCTAGAAAGAGTTTTTCACAAAATTTACAAATGTTTGCTTCAACGATTGCTAAGAGCTGGAGTTCAATAAATTAAAAGATGCACACAATGTTTTTCTTGAATTTGTTTTTCACTAAGAGTAGGCCTCTTATAAAAAGAAACACTTTTTTTTGTAACTTTATATCATTTGGTAGATGTTTACAAATGTTCCAGAATCAAGATAGCATGTATATGAAACATATTCTAGGTGGTAATTATGCGTTAAGTTACATTATCATTGTTAATATCTAACTGTATGTCTGTTTATATGTTATGCAATTAACGTCTTATGCTATCGGTGTGTTTGTAATGATATAAAACGACTCACATTAGCGCTTCTAAATTGAAAAGTATGAACGTGACAGACGGGAAACATAAGAACAATAGCAGCATTTCCTTATAGAGCTCTGTAAAAATCTCTAGGAGAAAACATGCCTTTGTGTGTTCTCTTTACAGCTCGATACTTTTAAAACCATCCCATAATTTTCTTTACCTACGTCTTGTTTTTCCCCTTTCAAGCTGTATAGAGCCCTAAAGTTTGAGACATACCAAGAGAGTTCAAGTGCTGGCGTGTTATCTCGCGTGAGTGTCAGCTTCCATCTCCCAGCAGATATCAACTGCTCACGTAACTCTGAAGTCAATGACTTAATGGATACCCTCTTCAAATGCCCTCTGAAATCGCCATTCGTACCCCCCTCCACTTCCTTTTCCCTGTGTCTAGGCTTTCTTCCTGGATGAATAATGAGTCGGCGTAGAAGTATGAATATGGATGAGTACACCAAAGATTTCCTAGGGATTTCACCGAATTACGCATGCGCAAGGGCTTGGCCGTAGAGATTGCAAATGTCCGAGTTGGTAACCTATAAAGTAGACAGGAAGTGACGTGTTATGTCCGCCATAAGCACTATTGTCATTTTGTTGTCTTAAAGAAAGTATTTGAGAAGACTATTTTTACTTTTTCTGCGTTGAATTGATCTAAAATCTAAAACATGCAAGGTGACTTACAAAATCTCTTTCAGATCTGGCGATCTATGAAGCAGGTCATGTAAAGCTCACCTGTTTCTGTCTCCCAATGTTAACGAGGGTGTCACGTGGCCAGCACATCGACCAATAACTTGTACGTTTCCCAAACTATTGTCAGGCGCCCTAAAAAATCCCGAAAATTAAAACCCAGTCTTCACCGACCTTCGAACCCGAGACCCCCCTGTTTGAAAGCCAAGCGCTTTATCACTCAGCCACCATGGCCCCAAAGAAAATATAGTTTTCAAGTTTGACTCCATAAAAAACTTTTCCCAGTCAGTGTTACGTACATCTAATAAGCTACACAATAAACTCAAACCTTCAGAGCATCATTAATACAGTGATCAGGAAAAACAGGACATCAAATGTTTTGTCGAGAAACTAAGCAAGAAATGTGCTAAATGCTGGTCATAGTTAAGGAACTGAGTGACGAAATGTGCTAAATGCTGGTCATAGTTAAGGAACTGAGTGAAGAAATGTGCTAAATGTCATGTTCATAGTTGAGAAACTGGACAAAGAAATATGATACATTCTAGTTATATTGCCTTTTATTTTCCTATAGAAATAGGATGATTCTATGTTGTTTTGTTTTGTTTGTACAAATGTTTTACATGTTTCGGATGTTCCTTCAGAGTTGAAGATAGTTTACTTCCTAGTCCAAACCTCCCGCAGGACGACGGGGGATGGGAGCGGGCAGGGTTTGAACCCTCGACCGTCGATAAATCCGAACGACAGTCCAGCGCGCAAACCGCACGACCAGGCAGCCATCATTACTTGGTAAGTAATTGCAGAACTACTCCACTGGTAAGTAATTGCAGAACTACTCCACTGGTAAGTTTTATAAATCACTTTATTTGACTTTGAGTCTATGGCGTGGCCCAATCATAGTCCAATCATATACTGATAACAATGCATTAAAGAGTTTGAAAAGAAAAGAATAAATGTTCAAAATGTGGTACCGTAGAGCAGAATTGAATTGATGCACACGAAGAGAGAAAAAGATTTAAAAAAAATGATTCAATTAGAAATGAACTGAAGTTTCTAAAAGACTTAAAAGGTTTAATCTTTTAGTAAAGAGTTTACATTTTCTTTCCTAATACCCTGAAATATGAGAGGAAAACAATTTGAACAAAACACATGTTTTTGTTTTTAAAAAAAAGGCAGGAAAGAAAACGAACTCAAGAATTACACACCAACCATTCTCACTGCTGCTCTCTAAGTGACCCGGCAAGCTTTGCCCTTGTTACAACTGGACTCAACAGATCTCCGGACATTGTACTATCACAAGTCACGTGATTGTCTGTGAGGCTAAATCCCCTTTACGTAAGCATTCAACACATGTTTTAGCAAGCACACAAAAATACGAAAATAGTCAATATTGCTAGACGCGTTTTGTTTCTTCCTTCAAAACTAAATTTGGCCGGAAGTGTTTTTTCCTTATGTATCTTTTGCATTTTTCAGGTTTTTAAAAAAAATTAAACTGTCATTATTAGGCTGTGATTCTAAGTGTATATGATAGAGAGAAACAACTTAAACTGTCATTATTAGGCTGTGATTCTAAGTGTATATGATAGAGAGAAACAACTTAAACTGTCATTATTAGGCTGTGATTCTAAGTGTATATGATAGAGAGAAAAAACTTAAACTGTCATTATTAGGCTGTGATTCTAAGTGTATATGATAGAGAGAAACAACTTAAACTGTCATTATTAGGCTGTGATTCTAAGTGTATAGGATAGAGAGAAACAACTTAAACTGTCATTATTAGGCTGTGATTCTAAGTGTATAGGATAGAGAGAAACAAATTAAACTGTCATTATTAGGCTGTGATTCTAAGTGTATAGGATAGAGAAAAACAACTTAAACTGTCATTATTAGGCTGTGATTCTAAGTGTATAGGATAGAGAGAAACAACTTAAACTGTCATTATTAGGCTGTAATTCTAAGTGTATAGGATAGAGAGAAACAACTTAAACTGTCATTATTAGGCTGTGATTCTAAGTGTATATGATAGAGAGAAACAACTTAAACTGTCATTATTAGGCTGTGATTCTAAGTGTAGATGATGGAGAGAAACAACTTAAACTGTCATTATTAGGCTGTGATTCTAAGTGTATAGGATAGAGAGAAACAAATTAAACTGTCATTATTAGGCTGTGATTCTAAGTGTAGATGATAGAGAGAAACAACTTAAACTGTCATTATTAGGCTGTGATTCTAAGTGTATATGATAGAGAGAAACAACTTAAACTGTCATTATTAGGCTGTGATTCTAAGTGTAGATGATAGAGAGAAACAACTTAAACTGTCATTATTAGGCTGTGATTCTAAGTGTATAGGATAGAGAGAAACAACTTAAACTGTCATTATTAGGCTGTGATTCTAAGTGTATAGGATAGAGAGAAACAAATTAAACTGTCATTATTAGGCTGTGATTCTAAGTGTATAGGATAGAGAGAAACAACTTAAACTGTCATTATTAGGCTGTGATTCTAAGTGTATATGATAGAGAGAAACAACTTAAACTGTCATTATTAGGCTGTGATTCTAAGTGTATAGGATAGAGAGAAACAACTTAAACTGTCATTATTAGGCTGTGATTCTAAGTGTATATGATAGAGAGAAACAACTTAAACTGTCATTATTAGGCTGTGATTCTAAGTGTATATGATAGAGAGAAACAAATTAAAGTGTCATTATTAGGCTGTGATTCTAAGTGTATAGGATAGAGAGAAACAACTTAAACTGTCATTATTAGGCTGTGATTCTAAGTGTATAGGATAGAGAGAAACAACTTAAACTGTCATTATTAGGCTGTGATTCTAAGTGTATATGATAGAGAGAAACAACTTAAACTGTCATTATTAGGCTGTGATTCTAAGTGTATAGGATAGAGAGAAACAACTTAAACTGTCATTATTAGGCTGTGATTCTAAGTGTATATGATAGAGAGAAACAACTTAAACTGTCATTATTAGACTGTGATTCTAAGTGTAGATGATAGAGAGAAACAACTTAAACTGTCATTATTAGGCTGTGATTCTAAGTGTATAGGATAGAGAGAAACAACTTAAACTGTCATTATTAGGCTGTGATTCTAAGTGTATATGATAGAGAGAAACAACTTAAACTGTCATTATTAGGCTGTGATTCTAAGTGTAGATGATAGAGAGAAACAACTTAAACTGTCATTATTAGGCTGTGATTCTAAGTGTATAGGATAGAGAGAAACAACTTAAACTGTCATTATTAGGCTGTGATTCTAAGTGTATATGATAGAGAGAAACAACTTAAACTGTCATTATTAGGCTGTGATTCTAAGTGTATATGATAGAGAGAAACAACTTAAACTGTCATTATTAGGCTGTGATTCTAAGTGTATAGGATAGAGAGAAACAACTTAAACTGTCATTATTAGGCTGTGATTCTAAGTGTATAGGATAGAGAGAAACAACTTAAACTGTCATTATTAGGCTGTGATTCTAAGTGTATATGATAGAGAGAAACAACTTAAACTGTCATTATTAGGCTGTGATTCTAAGTGTATATGATAGAGAGAAACAACTTAAACTGTCATTATTAGGCTGTGATTCTAAGTGTATATGATAGAGAGAAACAACTTAAACTGTCATTATTAGGCTGTGATTCTAAGTGTATAGGATAGAGAGAAACATTTTAAACTGTCATTATTAGGCTGTGATTCTAAGTGTATAGGATAGAGAGAAACAAATTAAACTGTCATTATTAGGCTGTGATTCTAAGTGTATATGATAGAGATAAACAACTTAAACTGTCATTATTAGGCTGTGATTCTAAGTGTATAGGATAGAGAGAAACAACTTAAACTGTCATTATTAGGCTGTGATTCTAAGTGTATAGGATAGAGAGAAACAACTTAAACTGTCATTATTAGGCTGTGATTCTAAGTGTATATGATAGAGAGAAACAACTTAAACTGTCATTATTAGGCTGTGATTCTAAGTGTAGATGATAGAGAGAAACAACTTAAACTGTCATTATTAGGCTGTGATTCTAAGTGTATAGGATAGAGAGAAACAACTTAAACTGTCATTATTAGGCTGTGATTCTAAGTGTATAGGATAGAGAGAAACAAATTAAACTGTCATTATTAGGCTGTGATTCTAAGTGTATAGGATAGAGAGAAACAACTTAAACTGTCATTATTAGGCTGTGATTCTAAGTGTATATGATAGAGAGAAACAACTTAAACTGTCATTATTAGGCTGTGATTCTAAGTGTATAGGATAGAGAGAAACAACTTAAACTGTCATTATTAGGCTGTGATTCTAAGTGTATATGATAGAGAGAAACAACTTAAACTGTCATTATTAGGCTGTGATTCTAAGTGTATATGATAGAGAGAAACAAATTAAAGTGTCATTATTAGGCTGTGATTCTAAGTGTATAGGATAGAGAGAAACAACTTAAACTGTCATTATTAGGCTGTGATTCTAAGTGTATAGGATAGAGAGAAACAACTTAAACTGTCATTATTAGGCTGTGATTCTAAGTGTATATGATAGAGAGAAACAACTTAAACTGTCATTATTAGGCTGTGATTCTAAGTGTATAGGATAGAGAGAAACAACTTAAACTGTCATTATTAGGCTGTGATTCTAAGTGTATATGATAGAGAGAAACAACTTAAACTGTCATTATTAGGCTGTGATTCTAAGTGTAGATGATAGAGAGAAACAACTTAAACTGTCATTATTAGGCTGTGATTCTAAGTGTATAGGATAGAGAGAAACAACTTAAACTGTCATTATTAGGCTGTGATTCTAAGTGTATATGATAGAGAGAAACAACTTAAACTGTCATTATTAGGCTGTGATTCTAAGTGTAGATGATAGAGAGAAACAACTTAAACTGTCATTATTAGGCTGTGATTCTAAGTGTATAGGATAGAGAGAAACAACTTAAACTGTCATTATTAGGCTGTGATTCTAAGTGTATATGATAGAGAGAAACAACTTAAACTGTCATTATTAGGCTGTGATTCTAAGTGTATATGATAGAGAGAAACAACTTAAACTGTCATTATTAGGCTGTGATTCTAAGTGTATAGGATAGAGAGAAACAACTTAAACTGTCATTATTAGGCTGTGATTCTAAGTGTATAGGATAGAGAGAAACAACTTAAACTGTCATTATTAGGCTGTGATTCTAAGTGTATAGGATAGAGAGAAACAACTTAAACTGTCATTATTAGGCTGTGATTCTAAGTGTATAGGATAGAGAGAAACAACTTAAACTGTCATTATTAGGCTGTGATTCTAAGTGTATAGGATAGAGAGAAACAACTTAAACTGTCATTATTAGGCTGTGATTCTAAGTGTATAGGATAGAGAGAAACAACTTAAACTGTCATTATTAGGCTGTGATTCTAAGTGTATAGGATAGAGAGAAACAACTTAAACTGTCATTATTAGGCTGTGATTCTAAGTGTATAGGATAGAGAGAAACAACTTAAACTGTCATTATTAGGCTGTGATTCTAAGTGTATAGGATAGAGAGAAACAACTTAAACTGTCATTATTAGGCTGTGATTCTAAGTGTATAGGATAGAGAGAAACAACTTAAACTGTCATTATTAGGCTGTGATTCTAAGTGTAGATGATAGAGAGAAACAACTTAAACTGTCATTATTAGGCTGTGATTCTAAGTGTATAGGATAGAGAGAAACAACTTAAACTGTCATTATTAGGCTGTGATTCTAAGTGTAGATGATAGAGAGAAACAACTTAAACTGTCATTATTAGGCTGTGATTCTAAGTGTATAGGATAGAGAGAAACAACTTAAACTGTCATTATTAGGCTGTGAATCTAAGTGTATATGATAGAGAGAAACAACTTAAACTGTCATTATTAGGCTGTGATTCTAAGTGTATATGATAGAGAGAAACAACTTAAACTGTCATTATTAGGCTGTGATTCTAAGTGTATAGGATAGAGAGAAACAACTTAAACTGTCATTATTAGGCTGTGATTCTAAGTGTATAGGATAGAGAGAAACAACTTAAACTGTCATTATTAGGCTGTGATTCTAAGTGTATAGGATAGAGAGAAACAACTTAAACTGTCATTATTAGGCTGTGATTCTAAGTGTATAGGATAGAGAGAAACAACTTAAACTGTCATTATTAGGCTGTGATTCTAAGTGTATAGGATAGAGAGAAACAACTTAAACTGTCATTATTAGGCTGTGATTCTAAGTGTAGATGATAGAGAGAAACAACTTAAACTGTCATTATTAGGCTGTGATTCTAAGTGTATAGGATAGAGAGAAACAACTTAAACTGTCATTATTAGGCTGTGATTCTAAGTGTATATGATAGAGAGAAACAACTTAAACTGTCATTATTAGGCTGTGATTCTAAGTGTAGATGATAGAGAGAAACAACTTAAACTGTCATTATTAGGCTGTGATTCTAAGTGTATAGGATAGAGAGAAACAACTTAAACTGTCATTATTAGGCTGTGATTCTAAGTGTATAGGATAGAGAGAAACAAATTAAACTGTCATTATTAGGCTGTGATTCTAAGTGTATAGGATAGAGAGAAACAACTTAAACTGTCATTATTAGGCTGTGATTCTAAGTGTATATGATAGAGAGAAACAACTTAAACTGTCATTATTAGGCTGTGATTCTAAGTGTATAGGATAGAGAGAAACAACTTAAACTGTCATTATTAGGCTGTGATTCTAAGTGTATATGATAGAGAGAAACAACTTAAACTGTCATTATTAGGCTGTGATTCTAAGTGTATATGATAGAGAGAAACAAATTAAAGTGTCATTATTAGGCTGTGATTCTAAGTGTATAGGATAGAGAGAAACAACTTAAACTGTCATTATTAGGCTGTGATTCTAAGTGTATAGGATAGAGAGAAACAACTTAAACTGTCATTATTAGGCTGTGATTCTAAGTGTATATGATAGAGAGAAACAACTTAAACTGTCATTATTAGGCTGTGATTCTAAGTGTATAGGATAGAGAGAAACAACTTAAACTGTCATTATTAGGCTGTGATTCTAAGTGTATATGATAGAGAGAAACAACTTAAACTGTCATTATTAGGCTGTGATTCTAAGTGTAGATGATAGAGAGAAACAACTTAAACTGTCATTATTAGGCTGTGATTCTAAGTGTATAGGATAGAGAGAAACAACTTAAACTGTCATTATTAGGCTGTGATTCTAAGTGTATATGATAGAGAGAAACAACTTAAACTGTCATTATTAGGCTGTGATTCTAAGTGTAGATGATAGAGAGAAACAACTTAAACTGTCATTATTAGGCTGTGATTCTAAGTGTATAGGATAGAGAGAAACAACTTAAACTGTCATTATTAGGCTGTGATTCTAAGTGTATATGATAGAGAGAAACAACTTAAACTGTCATTATTAGGCTGTGATTCTAAGTGTATATGATAGAGAGAAACAACTTAAACTGTCATTATTAGGCTGTGATTCTAAGTGTATAGGATAGAGAGAAACAACTTAAACTGTCATTATTAGGCTGTGATTCTAAGTGTATAGGATAGAGAGAAACAACTTAAACTGTCATTATTAGGCTGTGATTCTAAGTGTATATGATAGAGAGAAACAACTTAAACTGTCATTATTAGGCTGTGATTCTAAGTGTATATGATAGAGAGAAACAACTTAAACTGTCATTATTAGGCTGTGATTCTAAGTGTATATGATAGAGAGAAACAACTTAAACTGTCATTATTAGGCTGTGATTCTAAGTGTATAGGATAGAGAGAAACATTTTAAACTGTCATTATTAGGCTGTGATTCTAAGTGTATAGGATAGAGAGAAACAAATTAAACTGTCATTATTAGGCTGTGATTCTAAGTGTATATGATAGAGATAAACAACTTAAACTGTCATTATTAGGCTGTGATTCTAAGTGTATAGGATAGAGAGAAACAACTTAAACTGTCATTATTAGGCTGTGATTCTAAGTGTATAGGATAGAGAGAAACAACTTAAACTGTCATTATTAGGCTGTGATTCTAAGTGTATATGATAGAGAGAAACAACTTAAACTGTCATTATTAGGCTGTGATTCTAAGTGTAGATGATAGAGAGAAACAACTTAAACTGTCATTATTAGGCTGTGATTCTAAGTGTATAGGATAGAGAGAAACAACTTAAACTGTCATTATTAGGCTGTGATTCTAAGTGTATAGGATAGAGAGAAACAAATTAAACTGTCATTATTAGGCTGTGATTCTAAGTGTATAGGATAGAGAGAAACAACTTAAACTGTCATTATTAGGCTGTGATTCTAAGTGTATATGATAGAGAGAAACAACTTAAACTGTCATTATTAGGCTGTGATTCTAAGTGTATAGGATAGAGAGAAACAACTTAAACTGTCATTATTAGGCTGTGATTCTAAGTGTATATGATAGAGAGAAACAACTTAAACTGTCATTATTAGGCTGTGATTCTAAGTGTATATGATAGAGAGAAACAAATTAAAGTGTCATTATTAGGCTGTGATTCTAAGTGTATAGGATAGAGAGAAACAACTTAAACTGTCATTATTAGGCTGTGATTCTAAGTGTATAGGATAGAGAGAAACAACTTAAACTGTCATTATTAGGCTGTGATTCTAAGTGTATATGATAGAGAGAAACAACTTAAACTGTCATTATTAGGCTGTGATTCTAAGTGTATAGGATAGAGAGAAACAACTTAAACTGTCATTATTAGGCTGTGATTCTAAGTGTATATGATAGAGAGAAACAACTTAAACTGTCATTATTAGGCTGTGATTCTAAGTGTAGATGATAGAGAGAAACAACTTAAACTGTCATTATTAGGCTGTGATTCTAAGTGTATAGGATAGAGAGAAACAACTTAAACTGTCATTATTAGGCTGTGATTCTAAGTGTATATGATAGAGAGAAACAACTTAAACTGTCATTATTAGGCTGTGATTCTAAGTGTAGATGATAGAGAGAAACAACTTAAACTGTCATTATTAGGCTGTGATTCTAAGTGTATAGGATAGAGAGAAACAACTTAAACTGTCATTATTAGGCTGTGATTCTAAGTGTATATGATAGAGAGAAACAACTTAAACTGTCATTATTAGGCTGTGATTCTAAGTGTATATGATAGAGAGAAACAACTTAAACTGTCATTATTAGGCTGTGATTCTAAGTGTATAGGATAGAGAGAAACAACTTAAACTGTCATTATTAGGCTGTGATTCTAAGTGTATAGGATAGAGAGAAACAACTTAAACTGTCATTATTAGGCTGTGATTCTAAGTGTATAGGATAGAGAGAAACAACTTAAACTGTCATTATTAGGCTGTGATTCTAAGTGTATAGGATAGAGAGAAACAACTTAAACTGTCATTATTAGGCTGTGATTCTAAGTGTATAGGATAGAGAGAAACAACTTAAACTGTCATTATTAGGCTGTGATTCTAAGTGTATAGGATAGAGAGAAACAACTTAAACTGTCATTATTAGGCTGTGATTCTAAGTGTATAGGATAGAGAGAAACAACTTAAACTGTCATTATTAGGCTGTGATTCTAAGTGTATAGGATAGAGAGAAACAACTTAAACTGTCATTATTAGGCTGTGATTCTAAGTGTATAGGATAGAGAGAAACAACTTAAACTGTCATTATTAGGCTGTGATTCTAAGTGTATAGGATAGAGAGAAACAACTTAAACTGTCATTATTAGGCTGTGATTCTAAGTGTAGATGATAGAGAGAAACAACTTAAACTGTCATTATTAGGCTGTGATTCTAAGTGTATAGGATAGAGAGAAACAACTTAAACTGTCATTATTAGGCTGTGATTCTAAGTGTAGATGATAGAGAGAAACAACTTAAACTGTCATTATTAGGCTGTGATTCTAAGTGTATAGGATAGAGAGAAACAACTTAAACTGTCATTATTAGGCTGTGAATCTAAGTGTATATGATAGAGAGAAACAACTTAAACTGTCATTATTAGGCTGTGATTCTAAGTGTATATGATAGAGAGAAACAACTTAAACTGTCATTATTAGGCTGTGATTCTAAGTGTATAGGATAGAGAGAAACAACTTAAACTGTCATTATTAGGCTGTGATTCTAAGTGTATAGGATAGAGAGAAACAACTTAAACTGTCATTATTAGGCTGTGATTCTAAGTGTATAGGATAGAGAGAAACAACTTAAACTGTCATTATTAGGCTGTGATTCTAAGTGTATAGGATAGAGAGAAACAACTTAAACTGTCATTATTAGGCTGTGATTCTAAGTGTATAGGATAGAGAGAAACAACTTAAACTGTCATTATTAGGCTGTGATTCTAAGTGTAGATGATAGAGAGAAACAACTTAAACTGTCATTATTAGGCTGTGATTCTAAGTGTATAGGATAGAGAGAAACAACTTAAACTGTCATTATTAGGCTGTGATTCTAAGTGTAGATGATAGAGAGAAACAACTTAAACTGTCATTATTAGGCTGTGATTCTAAGTGTATAGGATAGAGAGAAACAACTTAAACTGTCATTATTAGGCTGTGAATCTAAGTGTATATGATAGAGAGAAACAACTTAAACTGTCATTATTAGGCTGTGATTCTAAGTGTATATGATAGAGAGAAACAACTTAAACTGTCATTATTAGGCTGTGATTCTAAGTGTATAGGATAGAGAGAAACAACTTAAACTGTCATTATTAGGCTGTGATTCTAAGTGTATAGGATAGAGAGAAACAACTTAAACTGTCATTATTAGGCTGTGATTCTAAGTGTATAGGATAGAGAGAAACAACTTAAACTGTCATTATTAGGCTGTGATTCTAAGTGTATAGGATAGAGAGAAACAACTTAAACTGTCATTATTAGGCTGTGATTCTAAGTGTATAGGATAGAGAGAAACAAATTCTGCACAAAAACTACGAAGAGTTGGGATCAAACCCAATACAAACTATAAAAAGAAAAGTCCTTAAACAAGACAGGTAGAACTACACATTTACAGTACTTTCTTTGACAAGTCTTTTACTCAAGATCTGTATACTTTTTAGAACTAGCTTGTATCAAATACCCGGCTTTTTCCGATAAACTCACTGCCGGATAGAGCTATTACTGTACGTAGACCCGAATATGTTTTTTTTTTTTAAGTTCCGGTATTTGGTGTGTAGCTTTCGTAAATTGTTTGACATCAAAATTTGGCTATTTGCGACTGGCTCATATATAATGTTTACTTGCAGTAACTTAGCCCGTTGGAAAAACATAACATTAAATGTCAACCAAGACTTCGAATGTCTTCCACAATGTGTCTTGCTAAATATAGCTGGTGAGTTACACTATGACATTTCTATTTCGGATAAACTTGTTTCTAAAAGAAAAAAAAAAAAAAACGACGATTTATTTGTACATTTGACAAAAATAAAGGGAAAAAAAGGTCACGTTCCCGTTGATTTAACTTGTAATGCACTATGTTCCATCCAAGTCAAGTTTTGACAAATACGAATTAAAAACAACAAATGTTTAGAACATTCGCTGCTAGAAATAGACAAAACAATTGTTTGTTCTTCTTGACGGCACGGCGAGATTTTTGCTCGCCATTTTGGCTTTGACGTCTGACACATTCACATCCGGCTTTTTCTAAGAAGGTAACTGAAAATTCAAATTATCTTCAAAAATAATTGTTGAAATACACGTATTTACATTTTAAAGAAATGTATCTCTCTCAATCCTTTTTTAATGGTAACTAAAACTTGTTGAAAGTTTATCAAATCTGAGAGCGTTAAGTCAATGAAAGCGTAGCTGAAAATGTCAAACTTCAAAGCTGTGTGACTACCACTATCAAAGTTCCAAAATAACTCAACAGTTTTTTTTATAAGTAAAAGACATGAAAAGATAAAAGTCCTGAAGTGAAAACTTCTTCAAAAATATTTCAGGAAAACATCAAAAGTTAAAGTCCTGAAGTAAAATAGACAGTAGAAGTTAAAATACCCGAATTTAAAACTAAAATTCTTTCAATTCTTTAGAGACAATTAAAAAAAAACAATGTGTATAAAATACGAAACAATAAACTTTTCTTTTTAATATTTGTTATTGCGTGCATTGTTATTGTTAAAGAAAGTCATTGATGGGATAAGATGAACACTTTCGAAAACTTACGAGAACTTACGAGAACTCAGGTTCATTCATGTTTGGTCTACACATTTTTAAATTGATAAATGTCTTACATCGAACTAGGACTATCAAAACACAACAATGTCTTACACAGAACTAGGACTATCAACACACAACAATGTCTTACACAGAACTAGGACTATCAACACACAACAATGTCTTACACAGAACTAGGACTATCAACACACAACAATGTCTTACACAGAACTAGGACTATCAACACACAACAATGTCTTACACAGAACTAGGACTATCAACACACAACAATGTCTTACACAGAACTAGGACTATCAACACACAACAATGTCTTACACAGAACTAGGACTATCAACACACAACAATGTCTTACACAGAACTAGGACTATCAACACACACAATGTCTTACACAGAACTAGGATTATCAACACACAACAATGTCTTACAAACAACTAGGACTATCAACACACAACAATGTCTTACACAGAACTAGGACTATCAACACACAACAATGTCTTACAAACAACTAGGACTATCAACACACAACAATGTCTTACAAACAACTAGGACTATCAACACACAACAATGTCTTACACAGAACTAGGACTATCAACACACACAATGTCTTACAAACAACTAGGACTATCAACACACAACAATGTCTTACACAGAACTAGGACTATCAACACACAACAATGTCTTACAAACAACTAGGACTATCAACACACAACAATGTCTTACACAGAACTAGGACTATCAACACACAACAATGTCTTACAAACAACTAGGACTATCAACACACAACAATGTCTTACAAACAACTAGGACTATCAACACACAACAATGTCTTACACAGAACTAGGACTATCAACACACAACAATGTCTTACAAACAACTAGGACTATCAACACACAACAATGCCTTAGAAACAACTAGGACTATCAACACACAACTTGAGGGACTGACCATGTCGGAAAAAAAATTCACCAGAAATGTGATTCTAAAAAATCAAATAGACAAAAAAATCTACAAATAAAAAAACATTTGCAAAGTAATGTATCTTTTTTTTCTCATTTGATCTGAGTCAGAAACATAAGTATATTAATTGGAAGACAATATGAAGATTATTAATTTGCTCATTTTAATATGATATAAATCGTAATTGTAAAAAAAAATGTTTGCTTCAGGTAATGTCCTCGTCACCTTTTCAAATCTAAACAAAATACTACATAACTTCCAACTTCCGATATTTTTGCCATTGTATATTTTTTTTTTTTCAAAAGAGATATCAAATCTATGGCCGGTGTCTAAACATCTTCCAATTGAACGGTTCTGGTGACTTTCACCTAAACGTTCAGATCAGCGGAACCAGATTACATTTATTACGACCTTGTCCTTCCCCTGGCTTGTCTATATGCTCACTCTGGGTCTCTTGTTTGATATATTTAATATCACTCTCACCCTCTCTTCCATTATATCAGAGAATGTGTTCATTGTATAGGCCTGAAGATAAACACTCTTCAATTTTCTCGTAAATAGCGAGCACTACAAAAACTAGACATAAGTAGTAAAGGTACTAAAATGTCTATGGTTTTGAATATTCTGTGTCCTTACATTACAAACGATGTATTGTTATTTGTTTAAACACAATGGACCTTGAACGTCACAAATCTCATCTCTCTTATTCTTTATCATCTTATTCTCCACTTTTTTCTTTTTTCTATTTCATTTTTGTTTAAATTTTCTTTGTAACGTGATGAGTTCCATTGAAGAAGAATTGCCAGTTTCTATTGGATCTTTCCGCCAGGAAGGTCTCCCATTGATTCCAGGAACAAGTTAATCCTATAAGCTTGAGGAACTCAATTCTGTGCGCAAATAATTCTCGAAGCAGATTTCTCCCTGTGATTACCTCCCTGTAGCATGTCCACTCTTTATTTCTGGCCTTCCTTCTTTCTTTCCATCTTAGGGTCTTTAAATAGATTTAAGTTTTAGGATTAGCCAGGCTGATAGAAAAGGCAGTGAAATTGTTGTCCTTTGATGTATGATCTACAAGACTTAAAACACCTTAGTCCTGTCAAAATGTTGAACTAGATGTAATGACTTATGCACAAATAATTCAAGATATTTCTTTGAAATAAAGCGTTCTTTACAAGTCATGTACAGACTGTATCCCACACAAATACAAACACACAGCATTATAACAAAGATACTACCAAGTCATTACTACGTTCTTGTACACAAACATTCAGCAATATATAAAGACATACACGTGGGTTTGGCTTTTTTTTTTCTTCTTTCATATAGACCAATCGAAATTCTTCCCTGATTTCTATATTGACCAATAGAAAAACAAGTTATTTTATCCAAAGCACAATAAAGAAAAGCCAAACTTGTTTGTTTGTGTGTATGTGTTTTTAAGTGCTGTTAGTTTGTGTTTGTTTGTGTGTGTGTGTGTTTGTGTGTGTGTTAGTTTGCCCTACTGTCAACATGTCTGTCTACTACTGTTAGATCTGAACTATTCAAAGCGCTATTGAACTTCGCCTCTTATCATGTTAGAATGAGGTCTAAGTGCTACATTTAGTTAGTTTTTTTGTTAGCGTAGTTTTTTTGTAAATTAGATTTATATAATAAATGCACACATATTCAAACTAGTTTCAAAAACTAAAAACTCCGCACGTGTTATGCTGCTGATTTACTTTTTAGAAATCATACAAGTTCCGTGGTGTAAACAAATAGTGTGTGCTTTTTTTGTGCATAAAATGAAGTCGACTATGATTCTTATTTTGTCGTACACATTCTTTTAATGACTATAAATAGTCGAGTTGATTCGCGAATGTGAATTGGTGTACATGTTTGTAGGAATGTGAATTGGTGTACAGGTTTGTAGGAATGTGAATTGGTGTACATGTTTGTAGGAATGTGAATTGGTGTACGTGTTTGTAGGAATGTGAATTGGTGTACATGTTTGTAGGAATGTGAATTGGTGTACATGTTTGTAGGAATGTGAATTGGTGTACATGTTTGTAGGAATGTGAATTGGTGTACAGGTTTGTAGGAATGTGAATTGGTGTACATGTTTGTAGGAATGTGAATTGGTGTACAGGTTTGTAGGAATGTGAATTGGTGTACATGTTTGTAGGAATGTGAATTGGTGTACAGGTTTGTAGGAATGTGAATTGGTGTACAGGTTTGTAGAAATGTGAATTGGTGTACAGGTTTGTAGGAATGTGAATTGGTGTACAGGTTTGTAGGAATGTGAATTGGTGTACATGTTTGTAGGAATGTGAATTGGTGTACATGTTTGTAGGAATGTGAATTGGTGTACATGTTTGTAGGAATGTGAATTGGTGTACAGGTTTGTAGGAAGCAATTAAGTCAATTCAACTGACTAGCAGAAGTCTCCTACAAGGTTTTAGTACAACTTTCGTCACTAACTGGAAATTACGATTCAATTGAATGCATTAAAAAGATGTTTCATTGTAATCAGAGCACTCTGATGTCATTTCCGCGTCACAAGGAATCGCAGTGAACTTTTGACTTCCCGCCTTCTTCGCCCCCACATTCAGACGAGTGTGATGTAACAGACTCAATCAATTATTGACGACATGTCAGTGACAGAAGGAGGTTGACTAAAATAGTTCTTTGGTGGTGCAACCCCAGGACTGCTCATAGCAGGAAGTCTAGTGGCCAGCTATTTGAACATCTAACGTCCTACACACTCACCAAGTCACATGACTACTATCTTTGACCTCTCACCAAGTCACATGACTACTATCTTTGAGCTCTCACCAAGTCACATGACTACTATCTTTGAGCTCTCACCAAGTCACATGACTACTATCTTTGAGCTCTCACCAAGTCACATGACTACTATCTTTGAGCTCTCACCAAGTCACATGACTACTATCTTTGAGCTCTCACCAAGTCACATGACTACTATCTTTGAGCTCTCACCAAGTCACATGACTACTATCTTTGAGCTCTCACCAAGTCACATGACTACTATCTTTGAGCTCTCACCAAGTCACATGACTACTATCTTTGAGCTCTCACCAAGTCACATGACTACTATCTTTGAGCTCTCACCAAGTCACATGACTACTATCTTTGAGCTCTCACCAAGTCACATGACTACTATCTTTGAGCTCTCACCAAGTCACATGACTACTATCTTTGAGCTCTCACCAAGTCACATGACTACTATCTTTGAGCTCTCAAGAAATATTACGAAATGGCACGAGTCATTGGTTCCTATTTGAATGAAACACCTTGAGAGTCTCTTCGAACATGTACAATAGAACAACAAAACACTATTCCTCCTTAATAAAGCTGATAACTGTTTTGTAAGAGAGATTTGTTTAGCCCTTATTAACTCATGAAGGATCATCCTCATAATCAAACTCCATTTGAGTGAGGGCTTGAAAGGCTTAAATCCTCTCTTGCAAAAGCATTTGACAGTAACCCTGCTGTATTGCGTAGTGCATACATGTCATCATACAGGTCGAGAATTTTTGGTTTCTCAGACCTGTCGATACGGAGATCAGCAAGTCTGGGGCAGTCAAAAAGAATATGAGGCACGGTTTCCTCTTCTTCTTCGCAGCGGGGGCACCGTGAAACGAAATTTGGACATAGCCGTGAGAAATATGAGCCAACAGGAACAGGAGAGTGGCCTGTCCTGCACTGTGCTCTAATAGCTTGCTCAGGCCTCCACCACGGGGAAGTGCGCTCCCAGACTCCACGGGCTTTTTGGGATTTGTCCCAGCTCTCAAACCAATTTTCCATTTCTGCTTTTTCAATTATAACCAGAGCATGATGGAAACTGTTCGGTGGGTGGTGTTTGCCCTCCCTGGTGGCCAAGGAGTCTGAAATAGTGTTGCTAGCCACACCTCTGTGACTCGGTATCCAATGCATGGAGGATAGATTTAAAAAAAAAAGAACTTTTTTTTTATTTTGCCTTAATTTCCCCTCCCCACAAAAAGAGTTAAACGTATGTCTATTTAGAGTCATTGTCTAGAGAATTCTAACGATAGACCTAAACGTCGAGATCTCTGTGCGTAAAGTCTATTAATTAATGAATCTCTTAAAACCTACATGCTGAAATACCCGAAGACGTGCGGAAATACCTGAAGACGTGCGGAAATACCCTAAGACGTGCGGAAATAACCGAAGATGTGCGAAATTATACCCGAAGACGTGCGGAAATACCCGAAGACGTGTGGAAATACCCGAAGACGTGCGGAAATACCCTAAAACGTGCGGAAATAACCGAAGACGTAGTCTGTTCAAGATGAAATGTTCTAGTCCTCTGGCCAAATTTAAATTAATGTTTGTTTATAGTTTGAAAAAGTCTAAAGGCCAAACTATAATTCTCTCAGTGTGTCCAAATAGCGAGATATACAGCATAGACAACAACTGTCAAATCTCTGAGAACATCGTTAGAGTCGTTTTCGAGACCCGCGTTCACCCACCCTAAAGCCCATGAAATGGCAAGATGAATAGAGTAAAAAAAAAAGACACTGACGTAAATCAACGGTTGAGTTCCAGATGCAATGAATCCTCCGTGCACAAACGAAAGTATCTAGGTATTTCCAAGGTCAAAATGTCTAATACTCACTAACGGTGTCCAACACCCAGTCAAAATGTCTAATACTCACTAACGGTGTCCAACACCCAGTCAAAATGTCTAATACACACTAACTGTGTCCAACACCCAGTCAAAATGTCTAATACACACTAACTGTGTCCAACACCCAGTCAAAATGTCTAATACACACTAACTGTGTCCAACACCCAGTCAAAATGTCTAATACTCACTAACGGTGTCCAACACCCAGTCAAAATGTCTACTACACACTAATAATAATTCCCAACACACACTCAAAAGTGAACAATTTAAACCGTACATTCCTAAGAAAAATCGAAAAAATCTTGGAAGACAACGGCCACCCGCTCCATCAGAACTACGCCAGGTCGTCGCGAAGTGGGCGACTGCTGTCAATCAAAACAAGAACGGAGCGGTACAAAAACTCGTTCGTACCTCACTCGGTCAGACTCTATCACCGCCACTCATTGATCAGGGAACATGAAATGCACCAAGATACCTGTGTTTAGTCGCTGAATGAACTCTTCATGTTGTCTGTTGTATTTATATGTATGTTTCTGTTGTGTTGTCTTTATATGAGAAACGAGTCCTTGTAATCACAACAAATTTCCGTAAGGATCAATAAAGCAGTCTTAGTCTTAGTCTTAGTCTTAGTCTTGAGCTGACAATGTGTACACGGCTCTTGCATCATTTGTTGAAATGAGAAGAAATAAATGTTCTGCTGACGTAGTTGTCTTTCCTTGAAATGTCCTACAAGCTTGCATCGGTCACTAGTCACAGTCTAGTCTAGTCACATTCTAGTCACAGTCTAGTCTAGTCACAGTCTAGTCACAGTCTAGTCACAGTCTAGTCGCAGTCTAGTCACAGTCTAGTCTAGTCACAGTCTAGTCGCAGTCTAGTCGCAGTCTAGTCGCAGTCTAGTCACAGTCTAGTCGCAGTCTAGTCGCAGTCTAGTCACAGTCTAGTCACAGTCTAGTCACAGTCTAGTCGCAGTCTAGTCGCAGTCTAGTCACAGTCTAGTCGCAGTCTAGTCCAAGTCTAGTCGCAGTCTAGTCACAGTCTAGTCTAGTCACAGTCTAGTCGCAGTCTAGTCACAGTCTAGTCACAGTCTAGTCGCAGTCTAGTCGCAGTCTAGTCACAGTCTAGTCGCAGTCTAGTCCAAGTCTAGTCGCAGTCTAGTCACAGTCTAGTCTAGTCACAGTCTAGTCGCAGTCTAGTCACAGTCTAGTCGCAGTCTAGTCGCAGTCTAGTCGCAGTCTAGTCACAGTCTAGTCTAGTCACAGTCTAGTCGCAGTCTAGTTACAGTCTAGTCGCAGTCTAGTCGCAGTCTAGTCACAGTCTAGTCTAGTCACAGTCTAGTCGCAGTCTAGTCACAGTCTAGTCACAGTCTAGTCGCAGTCTAGTCGCAGTCTAGTCGCAGTCTAGTCACAGTCTAGTCGCAGTCTAGTCGCAGTCTAGTCACAGTCTAGTCGCAGTCTAGTCGCAGTCTAGTCACAGTCTAGTCACAGTCTAGTCTAGTCACAGTCTAGTCGCAGTCTAGTCACAGTCTAGTCACAGTCTAGTCTAGTCACAGTCTAGTCGCAGTCTAGTCACAGTCTAGTCGCAGTCTAGTTGCAGTCTAGTCACAGTCTAGTCGCAGTCTAGTCGCAGTCTAGTCACAGTCTAGTCTAGTCACAGTCTAGTCGCAGTCTAGTCGCAGTCTAGTCTAGTCACAGTCTAGTCGCAGTCTAGTCTAGTCACAGTCTAGTCGCAGTCTAGTCGCAGTCTAGTCACAGTCTAGTCACAGTCTAGTCGCAGTCTAGTCTAGTCTCAGTCTAGTCGCAGTCTAGTCTAGTCACAGTCTAGTCGCAGTCTAGTCGCAGTCTAGTCGCAGTCTAGTCACAGTCTAGTCGCAGTCTAGTCTAGTCACAGTCTAGTCACAGTCTAGTCACAGTCTAGTCACAGTCTAGTCGCAGTCTAGTCGCAGTCTAGTCACAGTCTAGTCACAGTCTAGTCGCAGTCTAGTCACAGTCTAGTCACAGTCCAGTCGCAGTCTAATCTAGTCACAGTCTAGTCACAGTCTAGTCGCAGTCTAGTCGCAGTCTAGTCACAGTCTAGTCACAGTCTAGTCGCAGTCTAGTCTAGTCACAGTCTAGTCGCAGTCTAGTCTAGTCACAGTCTAGTCACAGTCTAGTCGCAGTCTAGTCACAGTCTAGTCACAGTCTAGTCGCAGTCTAGTCACAGTCTAGTCGCAGTCTAGTCGCAGTCTAGTCGCAGTCTAGTCACAGTCTAGTCACAGTCTAGTCACAGTCTAGTCGCAGTCTAGTCGCAGTCTAGTCACAGCCTAGTCGCAGTCTAGTCTAGTCACAGTCTAGTCACAGTCTAGTCTAGTCACAGTCTAGTCGCAGTCTAGTCTAGTCGCAGTCTAGTCGCAGTCTAGTCGCAGTCTAGTCACAGTCTAGTCACAGTCTAGTCTAGTCACAGTCTAGTCGCAGTCTAGTCACAGTCTAGTGTGCTGAACAAATTATTGCATTGACTCACACACACACATATAGACAAAGTTTTATAAGCACACAAACACACAAAGTGTTATGTCACTAATTGGGTACTATGAACAGTGTTAAACTTTTCTGTCAGGATGATCAAATGAGCTTGACCTTGATCTCAAAACTAGGCTTACGTATAGGGCACATACTACGTTTAACTCACAAGCCTACTGATTGGGTCAGCAACAACAACAAAAGTCTAATCCATCCTGCACGTGATCCACCAAAGGAAACGTTCGACCAGGCTCAATTTCGAAGTTTGATTTTTTTTTCGGGGAAAAGGTGGGGGGGGCAGCACGCTGTCAAATGCACAGACAGTTTTGTATCTCAATGTCACACGCCTGACCCAAGCGTTAATATGACGTCATCGTGGAGATGTCATGCAGTTTTTCCTGCCTTCTCACGAAATCTCGATGAGGATCAAACGAGACAGTGCGGGGGGGGGGGGGTGTGACAAGTATGCCTGAAATGTGATGAATTGAGCTACCGAAGACAGTCTCGTGTACGACCTGAAACGAGGCATCGTCCGCGTGACGCAGCAAGGGAGTTAATTCAATAGCCTCTTAGAGACTTAGACGAAGAGAGATCAGCCACCGAGTTTGTTAGATGAGTAGTCTCCCCTGCCCGACACAAATTATTTTGTGAGGGTATTTTTGTTTGTCAGCGTGTAAAATATTCTTTTAATTTCTTTCAAGAAAAAACTGTTTCTGATGTAGATCTATACAAGGCTTGTTTGATTTTACACGTAAAGAAGTTGAAAATAGTGAGGAAATAAAGTCTTTTAATGAAAAGTCCTTGGCTCTTTTAAGTTTTGCTAATATCTAGTGTATGTGTGTATTATTTGGTGTGTCTATGTAAAAGGACATATCAATTTCAAAGTCTCTCCCAATCTTTCTCTTTTCCTTACTTAGATTTTGTTTAGGTTCCATTATATCGTCCCCACATTGCTTCATATCACTTTCTCCTCTTTTTCTTGCTTTAAAGTTGTTCTTTTGAATGTAAAGCAGATGTTCAAAATGTAAACAAAGAGCAGAGCAGATAACTCTGTTTTAATTTGATTTGGAACATCTCTTATTTGTGAGTTTTGATCATCGTGACAACTGCTATCATGCTGGTCACTCAGTTGCCCACCTTCAGATTCTTGTCCAGAAAATGACAACAAAAAAGGACGCTGTCCTGGATTCAGTAGCTTCGTTCAGATGGTGTATTCCTCTGACCAACTAGGTTACTAAACCCATAGATCTAAGAGAATTGATAATAGAATAGCGCAGAGAATTCAGCATAAACAGATTTCGTCAACTGTGTTGATCTCACACTATCAACGAGACATCTTAGAAGACGAATGGATCACTCAATATCTGCCATTAAAATGATGCAAGATTTAGTCTCTCTATAATATTGTTATAAACCTGGTGGTGGCACAGATTGGGGTAGTAGTGTGAGTGTAGTCAGCCGATGCAAATCGCCCCGGGCCAGCTAGACGAGCGGTCAACCGTGACGAGTTTCGACGGTCAGCCGAGACTAGTGTCAACACGACGGTTTGGGAAGGATCGACGCCGTGAACAGAGCGGCGTTCTGTCCGATTCGAGAATGCCAGTAGGGACCTTATATAAGAGCGGAGGTGTCGCAGTCAAGACGGTTCACGACAGAGGGTTCGAGACAGGGTTCAGAACACGTTCGACTACAGCACAGTTCAACGGTGTGGTTCTGTACGGAGCATTACGACGGTTCAGTGCGGAGTACTGTCAAGTACAGTTGAGACGACTGGCGTCTTGATCTTGGTCTGCGATCGAGTCCGACACAACGAGCCTAGTGTGTGAAGTCAGTCCTAAACTATTGAACCCAGTGCAAGCCCGGAACGAGACGGAGAGGCCAGTGCAAGAGTTGATACGGCGGTACGGTGTTATCGGAGAGATATTTGTACAGTCCTGTGTTACGTGTTGCCAATTGTACAGTATTGGTTCAGATTTATTCAGCTATTAAATTGTTACGTTATTTTGGAGCCCTGAGTTGTCAAGTTCTTTAAGTTGGTGGTGTATGGTGCAGTTTGCAGAGAGCCTGGATAGTGAGATTCGTAACAATATGTTCTAAAGTCTTTGCAAAGTAAATCAACCAATTTTCTTCATCGGTTGTCTATCAACTACTCAAAAGCCAAACATGTATACAATGATTGTTACCTACACTTGATAACGACTCCTATCAATTAAATATACACTCCAGTTACTTCGACAATTAAGAGCATCAAATAGAAATGAAATTGAGGAGGTAGATTGATTTGCTAGCATTACAAGACGACTTTGAAAGACTTGCACAGATCTCAAAATAGAACACGTTAGTTCTCTTTGATCATAGAATAATGTAAATATTAAATTACGAAACGAAACAAAACGAATCAAAAAAAGAATAACAATGAAATGGTATTAAACAAAACAGTGACATCGATTTTTGTGTCCGCCCCAAAGAGCAGACGAAATAAAAGATTGAACAATGGAATTACTGACGTCATTACAGCAAACATCATAGTTTTATGAGTTTAATTTGAGTTGTTTTTAGGTTTAATTAGATTTCATTGTTTTAAGTTTTCATTTCTTCATTATTATTATTCCATCATGTTGCCAGAATAAGGATATTTTTTTTAAAGAAATGTATTCTCAGTTGGCCAACATGCTGGTGTTAAAGTAAGGGAGGCTATTCTCAGTTGGCCAACATGCTGGTGTTAAAGTAAGGGAGGCTATTCTCAGTTGGCCAACATGCTGGTGTTAAAGTAAGGGAGGCTATTCTCAGTTGGCCAACATGCTGGTGTTAAAGTAAGGGAGGCTATTCTCAGTTGGCCAACATGCTGGTGTTAAAGTAAGGGGGGCTATTCTCAGTTGGCCAACATGCTGGTGTTAAAGTAAGGGAGGCTATTCTCAGTTGGCCAACATGCTGGTGTTACAGTAAGGGGGGCTATTCTCAGTTGGCCAACATGCTGGTGTTAAAGTAAGGGAGGCTATTCTCAGTTGGCCAACATGCTGGTGTTAAAGTAAGGGAGGCTATTCTCAGTTGGCCAACATGCTGATGTTAAAGTAAGGAGGGCTATTCTCAGTTGGCCAACATGCTGGTGTTACAGTAAGGGGGGCTATTCTCAGTTGGCCAACATGCTGGTGTTAAAGTAAGGGAGGCTATTCTCAGTTGGCCAACATGCTGGTGTTAAAGTAAGGGAGGCTATTCTCAGTTGGCCAACATGCTGGTGTTAAAGTAAGGGAGGCAATTAGTAGAGAAGCAAAACAAACCCGAGAAGTCGAATCAACATCTAATGTTGGCTGGATTTGCATTGCTATAATATGTTTAATATTATTATTTTTATTATTACATTTCTCATTATTAGATTCTCACTGAAGGTTATTGTGTATATGCTTGGGGTGAGGGGGGCTGTGTTTAAACTACTCCCGGTCAGAAGTTACCCGAGTCAGAATATTTCCACTTGTCGGTTCAATGTTTGTTCAGGCACTCTAAACTATACTCTGGTGCTGGTGACGCCCTATGCTCCCCACTGTGCCAGCAAATGTAAAAAAAAAAATTTAAAAAATACAGAAGTGCTGCACCAACCTCCTCCAAATAAATCTGTCACAGAACCAGACATTCTTTTAGACGCCAAAAACTAGCGAATGCTAAAAAGTTTGTCTATTTGGGAAGCACCATATCAGCAAACGCCAACCTAGATGACGAGGTTGACTTCCGTGTTGCTCGTGCCAGTACTGCTTTTGGCAGACTTCAAGAACAAGTGTGGCAACAGAGAGCGTTCATTTCTACAAAACTGAAAGTCTACATTGCTGTAGTCCGCCTTTCAATCTTATATACATCAGAGTCCTGGAACTTATATTTCCGCCTCATCAAAAAGCTTCTTCCACCTAAGGAAATGTTATCCTTTGAACTGGTTTGAAAACATATAAGACGGTAAAATTCTACAGTTGTCATATATGAACAGTATTGACGCCACTTCAAAAATGTCCCGATTCCAATGGGCTGGGTCGGACATGTAGTCCATATGCAAGAAATCCGCGTCCCCATTGTTTTTTGTGTATTAGAGTGTGATATTGAAATTCACGGATGTGAAACATTAGCCCTCGATCGCTCCTCATGGCGTGAAGACGTCAGTGTAGGAGTCTCAGAAAACCAAGTGGCTAGCGTGAAAGACCGCCGAGCCAACACATAGCTGAGAGAAGAAGCAGGCCTATCTGCCGCAGACCCATCTTACCCATGTCATGTGTGTGGCCAGCTTTTTAAAGCGAGGATTAGAGTTTATTGTCATCTTAAAATAAAATAATGTAGAAAATTAGAACACAAGGTTATAACGATTCTATCATGATTCTTCAATGATTGGATATATCTGTAAAGAACGAATATCTTTCTGTGTTCAATAGAAGAGGAGTTACACTAGTTTAGATCTATGAAACTGGACTCAAGAAAATGTCTGAAAAACTGTGTTTTAAATAAATGTGTCTTAAACTGTTTATAACTCTGTAACTATGATAGATAGGAGCTAGACCAGTCATACTTCATTATCAGATTTGTATATTCATTGCTTTGCAAACTAAACTTTGAGTGGACTACAACAATGTCGAGAATTAGGTTCCGTGAAAATACAAAATTAAAATGACCAATTATAAAGTGAGTTGTGTGATCGAATTGAAATGTAAGCTCAATTTGAATCATGATCGAATATTTTTTTTAAATCCATTTGTAAAGCGCACCTTTCATTCTTAAGCGTGCTCAGTGCGCTGTAGGCTACTCCAATAGATATTCAGCGAAATTGTTGGGGAGAGCTAGGTATCTGGGAGGTATCCATGCTGTTCTTAAGTCATCAGTTCACGCAGCTCTGCTTTCAAGGGAGCTCTATTTCAATTCAAATCCTTATTCCAGAAGAGTTACAAGAGTTTTATTATTGATGACATGTTAATCTGTTTGCTTTAAATGAAAAACAAATGTCACTTCGCGCAGACTTACGCACAGAGTAGTGGATATTCTTAGTCCGCTATCCCTGCTCCAACACACACACACACACACTTATGTACTCACCCATACTCCAACACCAACACAGACACTCCAAGTAAAACACACACACCCACACAGAAGTACTCACATATCCCTGCTCCAACACTCACACACACACACACACACAGAAGTACTCACATATCCATGCTCCAACACTCACACACACACACAGAAGTACTCACCTAGCCCTGCTCCAACACTCACACACACACACAGAGAAGTACTCACCTATCCCTGCTCCAACACTCACACACACACACCCACACAGAAGTACTCACCTATCCCTGCTCCAACACTCACACCCACACACCCACACAGAAGTACTCACCTATCCCTGCTCCAACACACACACACCCACACAGAAGTACTCACCTATCCCTGCTCCAACACACACACACCCACACCCACACAGACGTACTCACCTAACCCTGCTCCAACACTCACACACACCCACCCACACAGAAGTACTCACCTATCCCTGCTCCAACACTCACACCCGCACACCCACACAGAAGTACTCACCTATCCCTGCTCCAACACACACACACACAGAAGTACTCACCTATCCCTGCTCCAACACTCTCACACACACACACACAGAAGTACTCACCTATCCCTGCTCCAACACTCACACACACACACACAGAGAGAGAGAAGTACTCACCTATCCCTGCTCCAACACCCACACACACCCACACAGAAGTACTCACCTATCCCTGCTCCAACACACACACACACCCACACAGAAGTACTCACCTATCCCTGCTCCAACACACACACACACAGAAGTACTCACCTATCCCTGCTCCAACACTCACACACACACACACAGAAGTACTCACCTATCCCTGCTCCAACACTCACACCCACACACTTATGTACTCACCCATACTCCAACACCAACACACACCCACCCACACAGAAGTACTCACCTATCCCTGCTCCAACACACCCACACACACACACCCACACAGAAGTACTCACCTATCCCTGCTCCAACACTCACACACACACACCCACACAGAAGTACTCACCTATCCCTGCTCCAACACTCACACCCACACACCCACACAGAAGTACTCACCTATCCCTGCTCCAACACACACACACACACACACCCACACAGAAGTACTCACCTATCCCTGCTCCAACACACCCACACACACACACCCACACAGAAGTACTCACCTATCCCTGCTCCAACACACCCACACACACACACCCACACAGAAGTACTCACCTATCCCTGCTCCAACACACACACACACACCCACACAGAAGTACTCACCTATCCCTGCTCCAACTACAACTCGCCCAGCCAACAGGGAGAATTTATCCTTGGCCACAGCCATCATGATAGATCCCAGGGTGAAGAGAATGGATGCACCCATGATGACAGGTCGCCTCCCTAATCTGTCATTGAGAAAGCCACCCACCAGGGCGAAGACAGCAGCCGCGGCAATGGTGACACTGACAATCAGTTCTTGCCATACTGAGGACAGACTGTCAAATGGAAGACAAATAGGAAACAGGTGCCAGCTCTCATGGTTGCAGACAAAAAGGTTCATAAGAAAATGTAATCAGTAGAATGTGAGAAAATGTAATCAGTAGAATGTGAGAGAACGTAATCAGTAGAATGTGAGAAAATGTAATCAGTAGAATGTGAGAGAACGTAATCAGTAGAATGTGAGAGAACGTAATCAGTAGAATGAGAGAATGTAATCAGTAGAATGTGAGAGAACGTAATCAGTAGAATGTGAGAGAACGTAATCAGTAGAATGTGAGAGAACGTAATCAGTAGAATGTGAGAGAACGTAATCAGTAGAATGTGAGAGAACGTAATCAGTAGAATATGAGAGAACGTAATCAGTAGAATGTGAGAGAACGTAATCAGTAGAATGTGAGAGAATGTAATCAGTAGAATGTGAGAGAACGTAATCAGTAGAATGTGAGAAAATGTAATCAGTAGAATGTGAGAGAATGTAATCAGTAGAATGTGAGAAAATGTAATCAGTAGAATGTGAGAAAATGTAATCAGTAGAATGTGAGAGAACGTAATCAGTAGAATGTCAGAGAACGTAATCAGTAGAATGTGAGAGAACCTAATCAGTAGAATGTGAGAGAATGTAATAAGTAGAATGTGAGAAAATGTAATCAGTAGAATGTGAGAGAATGTAATCAGTAGAATGTGAGAAAATGTAATCAGTAGAATGTGAGAGAACGTAATCAGTAGAATGTGAGAGAATGTAATCAGTAGAATGTGAGAGAACGTAATCAGTAGAATGTGAGAAAATGTAATCAGTAGAATGTGAGAGAATGTAATCAGTAGAATGTGAGAAAATGTAATCAGTAGAATGTGAGAGAATGTAATCAGTAGAATGTGAGAAAATGTAATCAGTAGAATGTGAGAGAACGTAATCAGTAGAATGTGAGAAAATGTTATCAGTAGAATGTGAGAGAATGTAATCAGTAGAATGTGAGAAAATGTAATCAGTAGAATGTGAGAAAATTTAATCAGTAGAATGTGAGAAAATGTAATCTGTAGAATGTGAGAAAATGTAATCAGTAGAATGTGAGAGAATGTAATCAGTAGAATGTGAGAAAATGTAATCAGTAGAATGTGAGAAAATGTAATCAGTAGAATGTGAAAGAATGTAATCAGTAGAATGTGAGAGAACGTAATCAGTAGAATGTGAGAGAACGTAATCAGTAGAATGTGAGAGAACGTAATCAGTAGAATGTGAGAGAATGTAATCAGTAGAATGTGAGAGAACGTAATCAGTAGAATGTGAGAGAATGTAATCAGTAGAATGTGAGAGAATGTAAGCAATAGAATGTGACAAATAATCAAAAGTGGAATATGAGAGAAAGTAAACTGGGGAAATAAATTTAATGTAATCAGTTAAATGTGAGAGAATGTAATCAGTAGAATATAAGAGGTTGTCAAAAGTAGAACAAGAGAGAATGTAATCAGGGGGACTGTAAGAGATTGTCAATAGTGAAGACAAATTATAAGTAAAGTAGGTGATTTTTTAAATTGGAATGTGAAATCTATCAGCAGAATGTTAGTGACTGCAAAAAAAAAATCAAATGTGTCAGAATATAGTCAGTGGAAGATAAGAGATTGTTAAAAGTAGAATAAAGAGAAATGTAAAATGCGGAATGTTACAGAATGTTATCAGTAAAATGTAAGTGAATGACGTATATTCTTTGATAGGAATTACAATGAAAGAAAGTTTGAATATAACAAAGCAAAAAAAAACAACAACTTAAAGTACAAAGTAAACGAGCTGAAGTGTCAAGTCCACTTTTAGTTATATAAAACATTGTTTATAAAACCAAACGTTTCAAGACAATACGTGGAGTCTATACATTAGAGTACATATGTTAGAGCTGAGCTGCTAAAGTCTATACATTAGAGTACATATGTTAGAGCTGAGCTGTTAAAGTCTTTACATTAGAGTACATATGTTAGAGCTGAGCTGTTAAAGTCTATACATTAGAGTACATATGTTAGAGCTGAGCTGTTAAAGTCTTTACATTAGAGTACATATGTCAGAGCTAAGCTGTTAAAGTCTATACATTAGAGTACATATGTTAGAGCTAAGCTGTTAAAGTCTATACATTAGAGTACATATGTTAGAGCTGAGCTGTTAAAGTCTATACATTAGAGTACATATGTTAGAGCTGAGCTATTAAAGTCTATACATTAGAGTACATATGTTAGAGCTGAGCTGTTAAAGTCTATACATTAGAGTACATATGTCAGAGCTGAGCTGTTAAAGTCTATACATTAGAGTACATATGTTAGAGCTCAGCTTATATTAGAGAACATATTTTAGAGCTGAGCTGCTAAAGTCTATACATTAGAGTATATATGTTAGAGCTGAGCTGCTAAAGTCTATACATTAGAGTACATATGTTAGAGTTGAGCTGTTAAAGTCTATACATTAGAGTACATATGTTAGAGCTGAGCTGTTGAAGTCTATATGTCTATAAGTTGAAATCTATTTGAAATAATTATATTTAGAATCAATATGAATAGGTCAAGCAATTTTCTTCCTTTTTTTTTTTGTTGTCAGAAAAGCTTGTATTTCGAGACAGACATTTATCTTGTTCATTTTAATTGTTCATATTAAAAAGTTGTGTTCAGTACTTAGTGCAGCGAGAAAAAACAAAATACCTGAAATCATTTCTCAGCAGTATCATGGCCCCTGATATGACTCCAGTGTCGTAGCCAAACAGGAAGCCTCCGAGGGCGGAGAAAAACGTCAAAATATAAATGAATGCTGGAGTCTTGGCTCTTGGTTTCAGGTTGTCCAACTTCATGGTCAGGTCAAGTCTTTCGTCCTCCGAGTCTCCCTTGAGCTTAGACGGTCTGGGCAGCCCGTTCTGGTGACTTCTGCCTGGCCCCATGCCCCCCGTCTGTGTGTATGTGTGGACAGAGCAACTGATGAACGCTTACATCCAAATAGTCGTGACCAGAAACACTTTGGTGACTGTCAGAGGAAAGAGAGAAAAGAAACACAGTTCAGAAAATGTTCAATAGATTGATTTGTTCTTTGTGATAGTTGATAAGTTGAAATGAGCGGAATTTCTACTATAACCTTTATGTTTTGAAATATGCGTTTTTGAATATTTTTTTTTTACAAAATATGACGTCATATATACACACACATACACCTGACATTGCACAACCTTTGCACTCTGGAGAAACATTTGATGCATAAAGTATGCTGGCTTGCCTCTGTTTCTATTTCACGCACCACAAAGTTTTTTTTCAGCTGCGGGCTGAAGACATTCATGATGAACTGTTCATTTTGAGACTCAACATCTTTCCAATTGAAACTGAACTATATTTTTTCTTTAGTTTAAAAAATGTCAAATTTCCAAATGCAAGAAATCAGAGATGGTTTTAAAAAAAGTTCATGAAAGAACAAAAAGATATTGAGCCCTACGAACGTAGGATGGTCGGTAAGAGGGGAGTTTCATTTCTATTATTCGGCTATAGGGAAATGCAGTATTGATTTTTGTTTGTTTGTTTTATTGTTTTGTCTTGTAATTTATCTTTATAAAAAATCTGGTTGTTTGTCAATCGACTGTATGTATGACTATATTTACATTAAGTGTTTCTATTGGCTGAGACGTTTCAAAGCTTAGGGTTTGCATCATATCTTGGGGTCACTTTCGCCCCTGGATCTGCGCGGTCTAAACTCCAGGGATTCCTTTATATTCTTTTCATATGAACCCCTAATTTTCCCCTCTATCTCTCTCTCTCTTCCTCTCTGTGTCTGGGAGGAGGGGGGTCTACCACTTCAGCTGACTGGTAATCTGTAGTAAACCTCTCATGGGGATCGCTCGTTCATTACCAGATTTCGTCAGTTCTGTTGTTGAATTGACAGATAGTTCATTTGGATGTAGTTCAGTGTCAAAGGTGAAGGTCTCTTCGTTCAAAGCAGAACTTTTAGAATACATTTTGTATAGAGAAAATATCATAATTCATACCGTCACTTGACTTGAACTCATTCGTTATCATTCATACAGTCACTTGACTTGAACTTATTCATTATCATTCATACAGTCACTTGACTTGAACTAATTCATTATCATTCATACAGTCACTTGACTTGAACTAATTCATTATCATTCATACAGTCACTTGACTTGAACTAATTCATTATCATTCATACAGTCACTTGACTTGAACTAATTCATTATCATTCATACAGTCACTTGACTTGAACTAATTCATTATCATTCATACAGTCACTTGACTTCAACTAATTCGTTATCATTCATACAGAATAACTATAAGTTATTCGTTTCTCAAAACAAAAACATTACTCACAAAATGCACATAGTCAACAAAAAACAACGCATAGCATCTGGTGATCAGCCACTGACACATATATTGATTTCACAGAATTTGGGAAAGGAAATTGATATGATTATATATGAAGCAATTATGAAAGTCTGGTCTGCATATTAGTCTGTAATCCACGAGAGACCAGAAATTGACACAGACGCACATTTACTCTTACAGTTAATGAAGCAATGAAAAGTTTAGCTTTCACTTCATTAAAACATCCTGTTTTGATGTGTACATAGCTACATCAATGAAAACATAATAGGATGGGATCTGGTCAATGGATTTCTTTGTGTTTTTTTCTTTAGACATTGGCTTGGAGGAAAGCATTTTTTGGAGTCTTTTTTTACATTTTAAGTTGGAACTGACTTTATTTTGTACCAAAGAGTAACAAATGCATCCGTCAAAGGCCAAAATAAAACTTTCTTTCATAGTACTTCTTTAAGCATGTCATTAACGTCATAATGCCTTGGGACACACACACGTGAGACCCAAAGAAAAGCCCTTGTTGAAGAGCAGCGCAGAAGACCCAAAGAACATTGAGACAGACTCGTGGACAACATCTTTGTCTGCATCTGGTGTGGAAAAATTGGGACATTATAGGAAAATTATATTATATAGATATTCAATTAATTTTGTTCACAAACTATTATTTCTGCATAGTAATTGGGCCCCCCACACACGCACATACACTCAAAGTTCGGACGAAAAACTGGGTTTGAAAGTCATGTGAAACACTGCAATCATACTTAATCTTCGTAATCGAAGACATTACCATTAATTAATGTATTTAAAATCAGAAAACCATTGTCCCATTGAAAAGCGTGGCCCTAAAGGACAGAGGTGAGCAATAGGATCTGCATCTAAGTTTAATGTTCTGCCTAAAGAACTCTCTACTATGAAGCTCATTCAGTTGTATCCTTTGCTGTGTGTCGACTCCAAATTCCCTTCCTACCTTCTAGGATATGCTGGGCTCCTGCTGCTATTACAGCACGAAATGGGTTTGACTTCCTTCAGTCGTAGAACGACTATGGTTCATCTTGAACACTTTTTCATATGGTTTTGAAGCCCTATTTTGGAGAGACACTCCCGTCCACATATATTGCAGGTCAAGGTGGCGTTCGCTTTGGTGGTAGAAGAGCTGGCCATTTTCCGTGTGGCACGCTCTTCTTCAAGAGCCGAGGCCCATGTTTTCTCTCTGTCTGTAGCTTTCTTGGTCACCGTCTCTCTCCAACTAGTGCGGTCTAAGGCTATGTTTTCCCAATAGTCGATATCAATATCGTTGCCTGAGAAATGTAAAGATGCTGAGAAGGCCAGTTCTCGCGGGGATCTCAATATTACACACTATTTCTTTCCATGTTATTTTTAAGATCCTTCGAAGGCAGCGCAAGTGGAATGAGTTTTAAGTTTTCTCTCTTGCTTTGTGTAGGTCGTCCACGACTCACTGCCGTACAGTAGCGTGATAAGAACGCATGTCATGTGGACCTCCATTTTGGTCGCTGTGGTGAGCTTTTAGTTTTCCCAAAGTCTTGTTTGGAGTCTAGCGAAGGTTGATGCGGCCTTCCCTGTGCGTTTTCCTAGAGACAGGTCATCTTGAATTGTAGATCCAAGATAGCAGAATTCATTTACGGCATCTAGCTTGTTATCGTCAATGAGGATGGATGGTGCTGCTATAGCAGGTGGTCCCAAAACATTAGTTTTCTTTGTGCTGATGGTTAGGTCATTTTGCAAGCCTTGGAGAAGCGGGACATTAATGACTGAAGCTCCTCTTGTGAGTGTGCCACTACCGCTGCGTCGTCCATAAAGAGCATATCTCTTACGAAGGTGGTTCTGATTTTAGTTTTGGCCCTCAGTTTAGCAATATTTAGAAGTTTGCCATCAAATCTAGAATAAAGATTGATGCCTTCGGTGGAGTTGTCGAACGCGTGGTGGAGTTGCATTGAAAAGAGTATTCCAAAGAAGGTTGGGGCCAGGACACATCATTGTTTGACTCCGCTGTTTATACTGAAACTTTCGGAGCAGTCGCCATTGAAATGCAAAGTAACCATCATATTTGGGTGGAAAGAGACAATACTATTTAGCAGCTTGGGTAGACAGCCTATTAACTGTAAGATTTTAAAGATTCCTTCTCTGCTGACTAGATCGAATGTCTTTGTCAGTTCAATGAATGCAAAGTACAAAGGCATTCTTTGCTCTCTGCACTTTTCCTGAAGTTGACGGATGGAGAAAATCATGTCAATTGTGGATCTCCCTGAGCGAAAGCCGCACTGTGATTCTGGATAGACTCGATCAGCAAGTTTTGTAGCCTGGGAAGTATCACTCGAGCAAAGACTTTGCCTACAATGCTTAGGAGAGAGATTCCACTGTAGTTGTTGCAGTCGCTTCTATCCCCTTTGTTCTTGTACAGGGTGATGATTTTAGCATCCAGCAGATCCTGTGGCACAGCACCTTTTTGTCAACACTTACAGAGCAGTTTATTAGTGTAGTTTTGTATTGTTTTAAAAGATCTGGGGGATACCGTCGCATCCAGTGGCTTTACCGGCAGCCATGTTGTCTAGGGCTTTCTAATAGGTTAGGTGCTTCGTCTAGTTCGTTCATTGTGGGTAATTGGTTGATAACGTTAAGGGATCTTATCTTATATAATACAGACGTTACTTCAAAAAAGAAGATGATTACGTCCTACACGTCATGCATTCAGTCATGCATATTAACCAATGACTTAAATTCTGCCAAGTCACTGGTTTTCCTGACTAGTTCAGGCAACTCATTCCATGATCTAATAGCGTTAGGGAAGAAGGAGCTTTTGTACAAATTTTTCCTAACATATGAGATGAGGAATGTGCCTTTATCTTTGTGTCTTTCTAAGTATTTTATTACATTTTGTTTTTGTATTTGAAGTTTATAGTTCAGTGTTTTAGTATAATTTATGTATATGGATGAGGTAGACACTGAGCTTATTGTGGCATAGAGTTCGGAGTTATGTTCGACCCATCTGTGCATTCGTTTGCTCTTGACTGTGATAATTTCCCCGGTGGTTGATTTGAGAGGTGCTGACTTGTTTTGGGCAGGTCCGAGAGCCTTTTTGATTCCTTCATTCCTCTTATGTTGCCTGCTTGTGCAGGGAGCTGAATATTCTCACTGAATTATATCCAGTATTCGTTGGCACAGATCCTTGCTGTCCTCTGCACAGTGGTTCTTTCAAAGTTAACAGGTTGCATTGGGTAGGTTTCGCCGTGTATGTAGCAAGTGCATCTCTTTTTACTCTGATGACAGGAGCTAGTATAGTTGATTTAGAGTCGAACCAATCATTTCGCTTTGAACGTTTTCTACCAAAGATGTCCAGGGAAGTCTTTTGTATGGTGGACTTGATGTGTTCCCTTTTTCTGTTGCTATATTTCCAGAAGCACTTTTGTAGTCGCGTTCAAAAGATTCCGCAAACTGTATCTGGAGATCAGGGTGACACATCTTGCTTACATCCGATTGGGATCTTCCAATCTGCTTGGTATGGTGGATTTCTTTTTGGAGAAGATTGATCTTACAACATACCAAGGAGTGATCTGTGTCACAGTACTGTGGTAGGACCTGGTAAGTCTGACAATTTTTAAGCACTTTTGTCTTACCATGATTAGATCTAGTTGGTGCCAGTGTTTGGAGCGAGGGTGCCGCCAAGATACTCTGTGCTGTGGTTTGGTCTTGAAATAGGTATTAGTGACACACAGGGAGTGTAGTGAGCAAACCTCGAGGAGCCTTTGTCCATTTTCATTTACTTTTCCGACACCAAACGCCCAATACAGCTGTCCCATGCAGAGGTGTCAGATCCAACGCGTGCATTGAAGTCGCCGAGGATAATAACCTGTTCCGTATTTAGGATCTCGCAGAGAGCAGACGAAAGGTTGTCATAGTACATGTCTTTTGGCCTCCGGTGTGGAACTCAAAGTAGGAGCGTAGGCACTTATCAAAGTTACGTGTTCAATAGATGTGTTAAGGCGTAGTAAACTACTACTACTACTAGTGATAGGAGTCTTCCTGAACCGTTGCACTTGAGCTCTACTGTGTTCAGCAGTGTGTTCTTAACTACGATACTGCCGTGTTCCCTTACTTCACTTTCGGCTTTGCCTTGCCAGAAGAAGGTCAGCTAAACGTGTTCCCTGGAGGGCAGCAATGTCTACTTTGAGCCTAGACAGTTCATCATTTATTACTGCGGATTTTCTGGTATCTTTTATGTCTGGTTAGTTTACATTAAGACCAGTTTGTAAAGTATGCACATTCCATGTGCCAAGTTTTTTTCTTCATGTCGACTGGTACATTGGCTTTGTGCCTGTTTTTCAGATTTTGTCCTATTCTCATGTACCCAAACGAGGAAAACGGGCATGACGGGACAGCGCCTTATTCAAATCCTCAAAAAAATTCCGTAAAAACAAAAAAATTCCTTTCAATTCAGTGCATTATGGCCATAGTGTAGCTCTGCAGTTCACGACATACTATGAACAACAACTTATTAATTGTTGTTTTACATTATGTCCAACTTATATTTTTTCTCTTTAAAAAAATTGTGTAAATGTAATAGTTAGTATAACAGAACTTACTTCACTTAGCAATACAATAAAATATTTTTGACAAAAAATCTACAACCATTTGCATAAATGTGTTAAAAATATAGTAGATAGTTATCTTCCCTACAAAAAACCTCCTGTGTTTGTTACTATTAATAGTGAATAGTTGTAGAGTGGTGTATTCTTATGAAAAAAAATTGCATGAAATTGATTTGAAAAATTAGATTTTTCGCTTTTAGAAAAGAAAAAAGTAGCCGTTGCATCACAATTTTGAATGGTCTAAAATATTATGATGATATTTCACTAACTTTTCTAGTTAAGGACTTCTAAATGGGACGGACGGACCAACGGACATCCCACACAAAACTAATAGCTTCTTTTCCTCTTTAGTGGTCGCTAAAAAAAGTACTTTGATAGTGCGCAGTTTTGACATATCCTCTTTATAGGCCCACTTGACAACAATCTAAATTAGACTAGCCCTAAATAGAGGCCAGAAGTATATCTAGATATAGATTTAAATGTATTAAACAACTTGAACAAAATTTACATCTATAAATTATTAAGGAAATAGCTTATCTTCTTACTGCTTGGGAGTGCAAATTTATTTATTATGTAAACAGTAGTATCACACTAAGAAGTGAATCGGATGCAAACAGCATGGTAGGCTACACTATTCCCATGAAGTACCCTGTGACTAATCCTGATCATAATAATAAGATCTAGAGTCTATTGAGCAGTTTGTTTCATTGATGTAACTTCCGCTACAGGGTGATAACCTAAATTTGATAAAACTAAAATCATAATCTCATCATTTCTTGTGACTATTTAACTTATCAATCAAAATTATTGAACAGGACCTTTTTAGAACAGTCAAACTATCTGATATTTTTGCTTATGTTGAACACTTGAAGGTCCTCTCTCTCCCAAGTTTTTGATACAGACTTTGCAGATATTCTGACTATTGTAATACCTCAATTAATAATTGAGCACTATGATGGTGACACAGAAAAGGCAGAAGTAACATTACAAGAACTGCTTGAATAAATACTGATGAAAATGTGAAAGTGCAATTCAAAAATGGAAAACAAGTCTTCTGTCTTCAAGAAATTATACTTCATACTGATCTGATAGTATGGAATATCACCAGAAAGTTTCTAAGTGTTTTTCCATGTTCATATTTAGAATTATTAATTAGAAATTATGGAAAAAGATTTTAGCCAATTTTCTAATTAAAAATACTAACCGAGAAGTTTTTATATTAAACCTAACTAGATTGAAGCCCAGTATTATGAAATTTTATTATTGAAGCATTTTTTTTTGTTTGTAAATTCATGTAATAAATATTAAATTTTATGTTGCTTTGATTTAATTAAAATTTTATTAATAAATATATATGGCTAAATAATCGGTGAAAAAAAGCCTCATTTGAAGTTTTTGAAGTATTAAAAATACATAATTAGATTAGCAGGGGGCGCGGTGGTTGAATGGTTAAGCGCTTGGCTTCCGAACCTGAGGTCCTGGGTTCGAATCCCGGTGAAAACGGGGATTTTGAATTTCGAAATTTTTAGGGCGCCCCTGAGTCTACTCAGCTCTAATGGGTACCTGACTTTAGTTGGGGAAAGTAAAGTCGGTTGGTCGTTGTGCTGGCCACATAACATCCTGCTCGTTAACCGTTGGCCAAAGAAACAGATGACCTTAACATCATCTGCCCCATAGATCGCAAGGTCTGAAAGGGGAAACTTAACTTAACTACCAAAAACTGGAAAACACGACAAGGGGTCTACGAGACAAAAACGTTTGGGAACCACTGCTTTAAACGATCAAAACAAGACTATGACTTGAATATTCCTGGTCCATTGGTGACTTGGAAGGGGGCCGCCTCTTTGTAATCTTGTTTTTTTTTTGTTTTTTGTTTTTGTTTCTTTTATTTCTTTATTTCATTTGGGGTCTTGAGGCCGGCCTTAGACCACATTTCATATTCCTTACACTAGAACAAAACAAGTGTTCCTTCTTCCCTAGTGCAATTAGAGAATGGAATAGGTTGCCTGAATCAGACATGAAAACTAACGACTTAGCAGAGTTCAAGTCATTGATTAACGTGAATGAATAGATTGACACATGAAATGCGTGGGATGTAATAACATATCGGAAGGTACAGAGATAAGCTTTGTTTGTAAAGTCCTTGACAATCGTTGATTTGATCATGAACATCTCCCAGTATATGTTACTATAGTTGATTTGATCATGAACATCTCCTAGTATATGTTACTATAGTTGAGTTGATCATGAACATCTCCCAGTATATGTTACTATAGTTGATTTGATCATGAACATCTCCTAGTATATGTTACTATAGTTGAGTTTATCATGAACATCTCCCAGTATATGTTACTATAGTTGAGTTGATCATTCACATCTCCTAGTATATGTTACTATAGTTGAGTTGATCATGAACATCTCCCAGTATATGTTACTATAGTTGAGTTGATCATGAACATCTGCCAGTATATGTTACTACAGTTAAGTTGATCATGAACATCTCCCAGTATATGTTACTATAGTTGAGTTGATCATGAACATCTCCTAGTATATGTTACTATTGTTGAGTTCATCATGAACGTCTCTTGGTATATGTTACTATTGTTGTCTAATTTTAAACTAGTGGGCAGATTTCATACAAACATGAAATTACGACATAACCTTTTCAATAGTTGTATTTATTTCGTATTTTACAAATAAAAAATTTGAATTTATATCTATTGATACTAAATGAAAATCATCAGCTAATATACCTATTATAAAACTATTTTATTTGCAAGAAATACTTTCACACTATTAATTTCTTTACTACTAAATAAAAATTGGGTTTAGGTCAAATTAAACAATTAATCCTTTGCATTATACTTCTGGCTGAAAAATTGATAAATCCAAACATTGTTGCATTTAAATTATAATTAGTAGTATTATTTTGTCAAGGAAGGAAAATTGAGTCGATGAATAATTCAATTTTTAAATTGTATATTTATTTAGAGAGGCACCTGGAACTATGTTTATTCTTAAATACTTTTTTTTTAAAAGCTGACTCACATATACTATATCTGATCTTTTCAGTCTGTAGTGATTCTTACAAATCACCCCGACCTCTCGGTGTCAACAGGTGGAGATTGGTTGTCCCGGGGTTTCATTAGGGGGGGGGAATTATCGCCAGTCCAGATATGCTAGTAATCATAATCTCCTTATATCTAATCCACTAAATTCCTCATGAGCTCACTGCAATGTTGTTTGGCCTAAATCCCATCAATCCTGGTTTGATGAGAAGTTAACAGTTATCTATGGACATCTGGAAAACGGAGCCAGTTCCGCTATGGACATCTGGAAAACGGAGCCAGTTCCGCTATGGACATCTGGAAAACGGAGCCAGTTCCGCTATGGACATCTGTAAAACGGAGCCAGTTCCGCTATGGACATCTGTAAAACGGAGCCAGTTCCGTCAACTTGTAGAGGTTTCTCTACTTATGATGTAGAAAAAAACAGTCATATGAATAAAGTGCCTTTGGACCCTTCAGCCTGTATACATTGGCGCAGGGCACACGACTTCTACACAAGGTGATGGTGACTTAGGGATGTCTAGGAACAGGGTTGGCGAGGACTGGACCAGCTTTTTACAGTGCTACATGCAACAACATTCTCAATAGAAATTCATGCTGATCTATCGGCTAGTGAACACACCAACAACAAACATTTGGCAGTAAGTTTCTCGGATATTTAGGCTTCCATAGAAACAAAGAACATTTGGCAGTAAGTTTCTCGGATATTTAGGCTTCCATAGAAACAAAAAACAGAAACTTTCAAAAGAATCCCAAGTTCAAGGACGTCGTTGAGCACATATGTGATACATGAGTAAGTAGATGTGTCTTCAACAGAGACTTTTACGCACTGGGTGATCCGGCGGGTGGGGCGATCCCCCATCTATGTATATAGCTCCTCCATCGTGATCGAAGATGATCACATTTCTCATTTTCTATGGACTCGAAAATGACTGTTAAGTCCAATCCTCGCTTTAAAAAGCCGGCCGCATACGTGGCATGGGTAGATTTGGTCAGTTGCAGATAGGCCTGCTTCTTCTCTCAGCTTTTTGTTGGTTCAGCGCTCTTTCACTCTGGCCACTCTTCTTGCTTCAAATCTCGAGACTCCGAGACTCACAGCTTCTCGCCATGATTAGCAATAAAGAGCTAGTGCTTTCCATTTGTGAAAGTCTTTATCGCATTAATGAATGAGCTCTTGCGAGTGTCTTTATAGCGCTTATATTGAATTCTGGGATTGAGCATTTACTCTCCATCCCCTAAGCGCCACAATCAGGTCATTCAAGTAGGTTGGCTTTAGTTGTTTGTTTGTTTGTTAGAAGAAGGAGAGGGCCTGGATGGGGTATATCTCGATATATGTATAGATACACGAGTTTTATTTGCTGTTCCTAGATCTAGATCTACCTGCAGTGGCGTATCTAAGGTAGTTCTTTCTGATTCCCTCCAAAAGCAAAATAAAAGCATAATAAAGCTCCGAACATTTATTTTTTGAAAACAAAGTATATTTCAGACGTCAGTGTTTCTCAAAAGATTTGGGAAAAGTTCTTGCCCCAAACGACATGATGCCGCCTGCAGTCCGAACCACCCGCACATCGCTAGGGAAACCTTTGACTAGACATGTGACTACTGACATGTCTGAATCAATCGTTGATTGGTAGAATAACTAACATTAGCATTTGTAACATTTTCCATTGAAAGCCAGCGGATTTCCTTGCCCGTGCTTTTGCTGCTAATCTCTCCATGTAGTTTTTCTTCTTTACGGGTGTTTGGGGCCCAATGTCCTGTTCGTGCCTTTCAATAAAGAATGCGGTTTTGAAGGTCGGCACTCTCTGGTAGCACTTTTTGCAATATTTAACCACTAGTCGGAAATTACCCGCGGCCTTCGGTCGATTGTGAAAATGGGTTTATCCGTTAAGCTGACATATTCATGTCTAATATAAAATACTGTGAAAACAGGTTTACTCGATTTGTTAAAAAGTTTCGTTCTTTAAAAGACTTTTATTTATTGGGGGAGGGGAGGGGGTCGGTTGTACGAGGGACATTAAATATACACTACTGTCTCCTCCATGATCTAAAGAACATTCATGCCAAATTTTAGCGATTGGTCAAATGGTTTTAATTTTTTTATGTGGGACATACATATATATATATATATATACACACATATACATACCATGGGGAGGGGATCGGAATTTAGTGACAGATTTTTTGCTTTGATTTTGTTTATTTTAGGTGAGATTTTAATACTAAACCATCACTTGCCCCAGCCTAACCAAGGGGGGTTTGAGTTTAAAACCCCTACCAGGGGTTTTGCAATTAAATCCCCCTCTTCTATAAAACAAAACAAAAAAAAATGCAAACGACTATCCCCAAATTCCAAGAGCACAGTTAAGGAAGATTTTGGTTTTAAAACCCCCTCCAAAATTTACGATAAACCCCCTCTTCAATATAAAAAAGCAAATTACACACTCAAAATTCTATGAGCATAGTCAAAGGGGTTTTGAGTTTAAACGCCCTCGCCAGCGGGGTTTAAAGCTAAAAAAAATACATCTTCAGTGTAAGAAAAAAAGCAAATTACGCACTCAAAATGCTATTAGCGTTGCCAAAAGGGGTTTTGAGTTTAAACCCCCCTTCAGAGGGGTTTGATGCCAAAATATACCTCTTCAATATAAAAAAAGCCTATTACACACTTAAATTATTTGAGCAAAGCCAATCCTATTGGGGTTTTTAGGTTTAAACCCCTCTCCTACAGATGGCTTTTTTTTTTAAGTTTAAAACCCCTCCAGATGGTTTTGAGTTATAAATTCCCCTACAGAGTGTTTTGAGGTGGAAAACCTTTATCTTCAATATTATTCTAAATCAAACTACAGTTACTAAATTCTATTACCGTAGCTAAACGGGGTTTTTGAATTTAAAAAAAACCTAACAACTCCAGAGATTTTTTAGTTTAAAACCCCCAACAGATGATTTTGACGATAAAACTACCCCTTTCGATATAAAATCTAAAGCAAACTACGGTCACTTAATTCCAAAAGCGTATTCAAGATAGGTTAAACATTTCTACCATTAATAAACTGGGCGAATAGTCATCTACAGAAATTGAAAAACACTAAATGTGGCTCAACAAAGATGGCTAAGACAGATTTTAGAAGTCAGTCATAGAGATCGGGTCTAAATCAAGTCAAGGAAATCCTATGCCGAACTGGGAGTCGACCCCTTAGTAAGATTGTGACAGAGCGTCGCATGAGGTTTGCGGGACATGTTATTCGACAAAATGAATTACACATAATAAGAGTTGCGATGACATCCTAGTACAACTTGGCGCCACACATTCATGGAGGTCCTCAGAGCAGGTGAAGAGGAAGAGGGACAGATTTTTGTGGAAACAGCTTGACGGCAAATGCGCCGAATGGCGCGGGAGGGTCTAAGTCAGTAAGAATAGCACATTAGGTTTTTGAAATAAGACTTTTTAATATCAGGAAAATGCACTGTAGATACCTCAGAATATGCATTTTGTTGGCATTCAATACCAGAAATAGTGCTGGGCTGTGGGGCTCCGCCCCGCGTTGGAGGGAGCTCCTAGCGCTCCCCCAGATCCCCTTCCACAAACTACAGGAAGAACCTATTCTAGGGCACAATAAACGTGTTACGAAAAATGAAGGGTCAGAATGTAATAAAGTTTATGTATACATACACACGAATATTTTTTTTCGCGGGGGGGGGGCTACGCCCATGATATATATATATATATATATATATATATATATATATATATATATACAGAGAGAGAGAGAGAGAGAGAGAGAGAGAGAAAAGTGTGTGTTTGTGTGCGTGCGTGGGTGTGTGTTTGTAAGATAACTCTTACAGTACCAGTGTGATATAATCTCGGATTTCCTAAAATTTGAGGAACTGCATATTATTTGTAGCCATTACAAGTCTATTACAAACAATTCTTTGACTTCTATTATTAGGTAGAGCCTGTCTGCGGGCCCTCTCTTTCTAGAGCTGCTTTTTTTCACATTGATATTAGGTTCTTGTAGTATCTAATGTTTATTATATTTTGTCATTTTATTTGGATGGATATTTTTTTTTACTTTATGGGGGAGGGGAGGTAGAACAAACATAACGTCAGCTCTAAAAATAGCAAAAAACTGAGTTATCTCCATATGCTCACCCCCCCCCCTTTTTTTTTCCAATACCGGATTAAAAGGAAAAACAGTTTTTAGTTTCCCAATGGTTTACACACCAGTTGTTCAGTTGAGAGATTTGACTGTCACACAATCAATGTACACATAATGAAGGAAATACGTGTTGTTATAGAATGTTGACGCCCCCACACTATTTCCGTCATTCGGTTATAGCGTTGTTCTACACACAGCGCACACGCACGCACGTTCTGCCATTTGTATATTTCATCTCTGTCTTGTGTCTTTTGCACTGGATCACTTCAACATGCTGTAGCCTATTCTGGAATAAAGCATTCACAAAGCACTTTTCTTTGATTTTGATGTTAGCGTTACATCTGATACAAACATTATATTTTCATAGAACACGCGACCCGCGGGCCATATCCTGCCCATTGCGTGGCTCCTTGGAATGTCTGCTCATACATTTGAAACTCCCATTACATCAGTACAAATAAAACTCACAGTACATCAGTACATATGAAACTTACAGTACATATGAAACTCCCATTACATCACAGTACATCAGTACATATGAAGCTCATAGCACATCAGTACATATGAAACTCCCAGTACATATGAAACTCCCATTACATCATTACATATAAAACTCATAGTACATATAAAACTCACAGTACATATAAAACTATCAGTACATCAGTGCATATAAAACTCATTGTACAAATAAAACTCACAGTACATATAAAACTCATAGTGCATATAAAACTCACAGTATATCAGTACATACATGGGCGTAGCCGGGGGGGGGGTTGGGGGTTCAACCCCCCCCCGAAATGAAATCCCCCCCACGGGTGGGGGGGGTAGACGGACTTAAGTGACTGATTTTGTTTATTTTAGGTGAGATTTTAATACTAAACCATCACTTGCCCCAGCGCAGCCAAGGGTATTTTGAGTTTAAAACCCCTACCATGGGGTTTTGATTTTAAAACCCCTACCTCGGGGTTTTGAGTTTAAAACCCCCTACCAGAAAAATACCCCCTAACCGCCCCCCCCCCCCGAAAAAAAATCCTGGCTACGCCCATGAGTACATATAAAACTCACAGTACACCTGTATATATATAAAAATCACAGTACATCAGTAGAATCAGTACATATAAAACTCACAGTACATCAATGCATATAAAACTCACAGTACATCAGTGCATATAAAACTCACAGTACATCAGTGCAAATAAAACTCACAGTACACCAGTACATATAAAACTCACAGTACATCAGTGCATATAAAACTCACAGTACATCAGTGCATATAAAACTCACAGTACATAAGTGCATATAAAACTCACAGTACATCAGTACATATAAAACTCACAGTACATTAGTACATATAAAACTCATAGTACATATAAAACGTGGGAGAGTTACGTTGGATTCGATTTATTTTTTCTTTGGAGGGAATGAGAGCCCTGACACGCATGTCGGAGATGTACATGGCCCCCGGGAAGAAAAAGGTTGAACATCACTGACCTAGATCAAACTTTCCATTTGATGTCTGGTGTTTGTGGCGCCCTATGAAAAGTGACTCTCTATGCACCTCTCTGTGTAAATGTCTAATATGGTCCTCACGTCAAATAGTTGAATATACATTTCAACCTAAAAGTAAATCTTCATAGCGTAGCTGACCGTAGAGTATCTCGGGCTGTCATTTATTGATTGCTCCCTCGCCAGCTGGTCAAGTGTTAGTTAGTCATTTATTTGTTTCAATCACACCCAACAGCTGTAGGTCACCCCAACAAGTGGTACTATGGACAGCTCCACTCATTGTACAAGTGACATGCACTATTACTTAAACTAACCTTGTGTGACAGGGCGTTCTATTGGAATGAATTTCTACCTAGAGACTTAACATTAGGACATAAGCTAACTGCCATGGGATTAAATATCAAGAAGCAATGAGCCTATGTTTCAGTAGCTTCACAAGACTTGCAGTATCTCTTCTATTGCTTAATTCGTCATGAACATTGTTTGTTGTCAACTACAACTGTTCAACAGTCAACTTCTCTTTCCTCTAGGTTCATGCCCTCACCTTTATTTTGTAATGTTTTTATTTGTTTGCTTTTCCTATCACACAACACCTAACATATAGCCCTTTGCACCTAACATAAAGCCCTTAGAACCTAACATATAGCCCTTAGAACCTAACATATACCCCTTTGCACCTAACATATAGCCCTTTGCACCTAACATATAGCCCTTTGCTCCTAACATATAGCCCTTAGCACCTAACATATAGCCCTTTGCAACTAACATGTAGCCCTTTGCACCTAACATATAGCCATTAGCACCTAACATATATCCCTTAGCACCTAACATATAGCCATCTGCACCTAACATATAGCCCTTAGCACCTAACATATAGCCATTTGCACCTAACATATAGACCTTAGCACCTAACAAATAGCCCTTTGCACCTAACATATAGCCATTTGCACCTAACATATAGCCCTTTGGACCTAACATATAGCCCTTTGCACCTAACATATAGCCCTTTGCACCTAACATATAGCCCTTTGCACCTAACATATAGCCCTTAGAACCTAACATATATCCCTTAGAACCTAACATATAGCCATTTGCACCTAACATGTAGCCCTTTGCACCTAACATATAGTCCTTAGCTCCTAACATATAGCCCTTAGCACCTAACATGTAGCTCTTTGCACCTAACATATAGCCATTATAACCTAACATATATCCCTTAGAACCTAACATATATCCCTTAGAACCTAACATATATCCCTTAGAAGCTAACATATAGCCCTTAGAACCTAACATATAGCCCTTAGAACCTAACATATATCCCTTAGAACCTAACATATATCCCTTAGAACCTAACATATAGCCCTTTGAACCTAACATATAGCCCTTAGAACCTAACATATAGCCCTTAGAACCTAACATATATCCCTTAGAAGCTAACATATATCCCTTAGAACCTAACATATAGCCCTTAGAACCACACATATTCCTTAGCACCTAACATATAGCCATCTGCACCTAACATATAGCCCTTAGCACCTAACATATAGCCATTTGCACCTAACATATAGACCTTAGCACCTAACAAATAGCCCTTTGCACCTAACATATAGCCATTTGCACCTAACATATAGCCCTTTGGACCTAACATATAGCCCTTTGCACCTAACATATAGCCCTTTGCACCTAACATATAGCCCTTTGCACCTAACATATAGCCCTTAGAACCTAACATACATCCCTTAGAACCTAACATATAGCCATTTGCACCTAACATGTAGCCCTTTGCACCTAACATATAGTCCTTAGCTCCTAACAAATAGCCCTTAGCACCTAACATGTAGCTCTTTGCACCTAACATATAGCCATTATAACCTAACATATATCCCTTAGAACCTAACATATAGCCCTTAGAACCTTACATATACCCCTTAGAACCTAACATTAAGCCCTTAGAACCTAACATATAGTCCTTTGAACCTAACATATATCCCTTAGAACCTAACATATAGCCCTTTGAACCTAACATATAGCCCTTAGAACCTAACATATAGCCCTTAGAACCTAACATATATCCCTTAGAAGCTAACATATATCCCTTAGAACCTAACATATAGCCCTTAGAACCTAACATTTAGCCCTTAGAACCTAACAAATAGCCCTTAGAACCTAACATATGGCCCTTAGAACCTAACATATAGCCCTTAGAACCTAGAATATAGCCCTTAGAACCTAACATATAGCCCTTTGAACCTAACATATAGCCCTTAGAACCTAACATATAGCCCTTAAAACCTAACATATAGCCCTTAGAACCTAACATATAGCCCTTAGAACCTAACATATAGCCATTAGAACCTAACATATAGCCCTTAGAACCTAACATATAGCCCTTAGCACCTAACATATAGCCCTTAGAACCTAACATATAGCCATTAGAACCTAACATATAGCCCTTAGCACCTAACATATAGCCCTTTGCACCTAACATATAGCCCTTAGAACCTAACATATAGCCATTAGAACCTAACATATAGCCCTTAGCACCTAACATATAGCCCTTAGAACCTAACATATAGCCCTTTGCACCAAACATATGGCCCTTTGCACCTAACATATAGCCCTTTGCACCTAACATATATCCTTTTGCACCTAACATATAGCCCTTTGCACCTAACATATAGCCCTTAGCACCTAACATATAGCCCTTTGCACCTAACATGTAGCCCTTTGCACCTAACATATAGCCATTAGCACCTAACATATATCCCTTAGCACCTAACATATAGCCATTTGCACCTAACATATAGCCCTTAGAACCTAACATATAGCCATTTACACCTAACATATAGACCTTAGCACCTAACAAATAGCCCTTTGCACCTAACATATAGCCATTTGCAACTAACATATAGCCCTTAGAACCTAACATATAGCCCTTTGCACCTAACATATAGCCCTTTGCACCTAACATATAGCCCTTTGCACCTAACATATAGCCCTTAGCACCTAACATATATCCCTTAGAACCTAACATATAGCCATTTGCACCTAACATGTAGCCCTTTGCACCTAACATATAGTCCTTAGCTCCTAACATATAGCCCTTAGCACCTAACATGTAGCTCTTTGCACCTAACATATAGTCATTATAACCTAACATATATCCCGTAGAACCTAACATATAGCCCTTAGAACCTAACATATATCCCTTAGAAGCTAACATATATCCCTTAGAAGCTAACATATAGCCCTTTGCACCTAACATATAGCCCTTAGAACCTAACATATAGCCATTTGCACCTAACATATAGCCCTTAGAACCTAACATATAGCCCTTAGCACCTAGCATATAGCCCTTAAAACCTAACATATAGCCATTAGAAAATAACATATAGCCCTTAGCACTTAACATATAGCCCTTAGAACCTAACATGTAGCCCTTAGAACCTAACATATAGCCATTTGCACCTAACATATAGCCCTTTGAATCTAACATATAGCCCTTAGAACCTTACATATGGCCTTTAGAACCTAACATATAGCCCTTAGAACCTTACATATGGCCCTTAGAACCTAACATATAGCCCTTAGAACCTAACATATATCCCTTAGTACCTAACATATATCCCTTAGAACCTAACAAATAGCCCTTAGAACCTAACATATAGCCCTTAGAACCTAACATATAGCCCTTAGAACCTAACATATAGCCCTTTGAACCTAACATATAGCCCTTAGAACCTAACATATAGCCCTTAGAACCTAACATATAGCCCTTAGAACCTAACATATAGCCATTAGAACCTAACATATAGCCCTTAGAACCTAACATATAGCCCTTAGCACCTAACATATAGCCATTAGAACCTAACATATAGCCATTAGAACCTAACATATAGCCCTTTGCACCTAACATATAGCCCTTAGAACCTAACATATAGCCTTTAGAACCTAACATATAGCCCTTAGCACCTAACATATATCCCTTAGAACCTAACATATAGCCATTTGCACCTAACATATAGCCATTAGAACCTAACATATAGCCATTAGAACCTAACATATAGCCCTTTGCACCTAACATATAGCCCTTAGAACCTAACATATAGCCTTTAGAACCTAACATATAGCCCTTAGCACCTAACATATATCCCTTAGAACCTAACATATAGCCATTTGCACCTAACATGTAGCCCTTTGCACCTAACATATAGTCCTTAGCTCCTAACATATAGCCCTTAGCACCTAACATGTAGCTCTTTGCACCTAACATATAGCCATTATAACCTAACATATATCCCTTAGAACCTAACATATAGTCCTTAGAACCTAACATATATCCCTTAGAAGCTAACATATATCCCTTAGAAGCTAACATATAGCCCTTTGCACCTAACATATAGCCCTTAGAACCTAACATATAGCCATTTGCACCTAACATATAGCCCTTAGAACCTAACATATAGCCCTTAGCACCTAGCATATAGCCCTTAAAACCTAACATATAGCCATTAGAAAATAACATATAGCCCTTAGCACTTAACATATAGCCCTTAGAACCTAACATGTAGCCCTTAGAACCTAACATATAGCCATTTGCACCTAACATATAGCCCTTTGAATCTAACATATAGCCCTTAGAACCTTACATATGGCCTTTAGAACCTAACATATAGCCCTTAGAACCTTACATATGGCCCTTAGAACCTAACATATAGCCCTTAGAACCTAACATATATCCCTTAGTACCTAACATATATCCCTTAGAACCTAACAAATAGCCCTTAGAACCTAACATATAGCCCTTAGAACCTAACATATAGCCCTTAGAACCTAACATATAGCCCTTTGAACCTAACATATAGCCCTTAGAACCTAACATATAGCCCTTAGAACCTAACATATAGCCCTTAGAACCTAACATATAGCCATTAGAACCTAACATATAGCCCTTAGAACCTAACATATAGCCCTTAGCACCTAACATATAGCCATTAGAACCTAACATATAGCCATTAGAACCTAACATATAGCCCTTTGCACCTAACATATAGCCCTTAGAACCTAACATATAGCCTTTAGAACCTAACATATAGCCCTTAGCACCTAACATATATCCCTTAGAACCTAACATATAGCCATTTGCACCTAACATGTAGCCCTTTGCACCTAACATATAGTCCTTAGCTCCTAACATATAGCCCTTAGCACCTAACATGTAGCTCTTTGCACCTAACATATAGCCATTATAACCTAACATATATCCCTTAGAACCTAACATATAGCCCTTAGAACCTAACATATATCCCTTAGAAGCTAACATATATCCCTTAGAAGCTAACATATAGCCCTTTGCACCTAACATATAGCCCTTAGAACCTAACATATAGCCATTTGCACCTAACATATAGCCCTTAGAACCTAACATATAGCCCTTAGCACCTAACATATAGCCCTTAAAACCTAACATATAGCCATTAGAAAATAACATATAGCCATTAGCACTTAACATATAGCCCTTAGAACCTAACAAGTAGCCCTTTGCACCTAACATATAGCCCTTAGAAGCTAACATATAGCCCTTAGCACTTAACATATAGCTCTTAGAACCTAACATATAGCCCTTAGCACTTAACATATAGCCCTTAGAACCTAACATATAGCCCTTAGAACCTAACATATAGCCCTTTGCACCTAACATATAGCCCTTTGCACCTAACATATAGCCCTTTACACCTAACATATAGCCCTTTGCACCTAACATATAGCCCTTTGCACCTAACATATAGCCCTTAGAACCTAACATATAGCCCTTAGCACTTAACATATAGCCCTTAGAACCTAACATGTATCCATTTGCACCTAACATATAGCCCTTAGAAGCTAACATATAGCCCTTAGCACTTAACATATAGCTCTTAGAACCTAACATATAACCCTTAGCACTTAACATATAGCCCTTAGAACCTAACATATAGCCCTTAGAACCTAACATTTAGCCCTTTGCACCAAACATATGGCCCTTTGCACCTAACATATAGCCCTTTGCACCTAACATATATCCTTTTGCACCTAACATATAGCCCTTTGCACCTAACATATATCTTTTTGCACCTAACATATAGCCCTTTGCACCTAACATATATCCTTTTGCACCTAACATATAGCCCTTTGCACCTAATGTATAACCTTTTGCACCTAACATATAGCCTTTTGCACCTAACATATAGTCCTTTGCACCTAATGTATAACCTTTTGCACCTAACATATAGCCTTTTGCACCTAACATATAGCCCTTTGCACCTAACATATAGCCCTTTGCACCTAACATATAGTCCTTTGCACCTAATGTATAACCTTTTGCACCTAACATATAGCCTTTTGCACCTAACATATAGCCCTTTGCACCTAACATATAGCCCTTTGCACCTAACATATAGCCCTTTGCACCTAATATATGGTCCTTTTTCAACTAACATATAGCCCTTTTTCAACTAACATATAGCCCTTTTTCAACTAACATATAGCCCTTTTTCAACTAACATATACACGTTATTTCTCCTACGCCCATTCTCTGATCACATTGAAGCATTGCAGAATTATTAATTGTACCTATCATAACATGAATCAATAAATAAAAATAATAAATTACCAAATACTAATTTTTTTAATGACGAAAAAGGGAAATAGCTTCTAGAATATTAATAAATATAGTTGTAAATGTAAAGTTCTTACCCTTAGATTGATTTGTTGTTTGTTTTTTTTCAATATTGCTATATTTTGATTGTTCTATTTTTGTTTTAGGTGACTTCATATCATAAGACTAGACTCCTGACTACAGTTTTGTATACATCGTGGAATCTCTCCATGTCATCAAATCAATATATTTAGGTTCGTATGTCACCAAATCAATGTCTCTAGGTTCGTATGTCACCAGATCAATGTCTCTAGGTTGGTATGTCACCAAATCAATGTCTCTAGGTTCATATGTCACCAAATCAATGTCTCTAGGTTCGTATGTCACCAGATCAATCTCACTAGGTTCGTATGTCACCAAATCAATGTCTCTAGGTTCGTATGTCACCAAATCAATCTCACTAGGTTCGTATGTCACCAAATCAATGTCTCTAGGTTCGTATGTCACTAAATCAATGTCTCTAGGTTCGTATGTCACCAAATCAATCTCACTAGGTTCGTATGTCACCAAATCAATGTCTCTAGGTTCGTATGTCACCAAATCAATGTCTCTAGGTTCGTATGTCACCAAATCAGTGTCTCTAGGTTCGTATGTCACCAAATCAATCTCACTAGGTTCGTATGTCACCAAATCAATGTCTCTAGGTTCGTATGTCACTAAATCAATGTCTCTAGGTTCGTATGTCACCAGATCAATGTCTCTAGGTTCGTATGTCACTAAATCAATGTCTATAGGTTCGTATGTCACCAAATCAATGTCTCTAGGTTCGTATGTCACCAAATCAATGTCTCTAGGTTCGTATGTCACCAAATCAATCACACTAGATTCGTATGTCACCAAATCAATGTCACTAGATTCGTATGTCACCAAATCAATGTCACTTGATTCGTATATCACCAAATCAATGTTACTAGATTCGTATGTCCCCAAATCAATGTCTTTAGATTCGTATGTCCCCAAATCAATGTCTTTAGATTCGTATATCACCAAATCAATGTTACTAGATTCGTATGTCCCCAAATCAATGTTACTAGATTCGTATGTCCCCAAATCAATGTCACTAGATTCGTATGTCACCAAATCAATGTCACTAGATTCGTATATGACCAAATCAATGTCACTAGATTCGTATATCACCAAATCAATGTCACTAGGTTCGTATGTCCCCAAATCAATGTCTTTAGATTCGTATGTCACCAAGTCAATCTCACTAGATTCGTATGTCAGCACATTTCTTTCCGGGCCTTGCTCATATTAGAACATCTTCAGCGTAGAATTCCCGTCAGGCAATTTTTGGGTCACCTTTTCTAGCCTCGTCCACATGCTACGGACGTGAGAAGCCATCTCCTAAATAGGGCTCTCGGGTGGCTGCCAGACTCCTAGGCTGCTCTGTTTCAGTGGTGAACGACAATTTGTCCTGAGCCGCCTGTGTGCAGCGTTGCAAATACGGCTTCCAGTGTGCCCACACCTACTGCGTCACTGCTTGCCTGTCGCCACAGGGCTATGGTTTGGTTTGTATTGATTTTTAGGGGAGGGGATGTCTAAGTGACTTTGCGCTGAAAGTTTTGATTAAAATGAGGAGGATTCGCGCAATGTTGACCTCACTCTCTCACCCTAAAGCCCATCCTTTTCCAAAAGCAAGATTTGGTCAAGACGTCCAGGGACGAGTTTAGGTGCAGTGGATAACCAGAGACTTTCTGTGTGTCTTGTCCTGCTCTAGAGTGCTCCACAGAGCTGAGCTGATAGTTGCCTTTCTGCCTTGTCTTGCTCTAGAGTGCTCCACAGAGCTGAGCTGATAGTTGCCTTTCGGTCCGATTTGTCTAGTTATTGTGACGTTTCGCACAGACCGCCAAGTCCAGACAAGTCTCAATGTACTGTCATGGTCACTGATTTAGTCGGCCAGTAAAAGTCGTTTCCGGGGTGTGGCCGCTGCGCTTGTTACAGCTACTGGGAGCCAAAGATGAGTATTTGGTACCGAGTGGGGACCAAAACTGAGCCAAGCTACCCAAGTAGAGGATACGACTGTCTGTCCACTAGAGGAGCTACCCCTCCCCCCTCCTAGATACCCCATACACCCCAGACTCTAGATTCTAGTCTAAAATTTGGAACTCTACCTAAGTCTACGTTTGCGGAAAGACTATCACCGATAAAACCAAACCTTTATTCTTATTGATTTCATCTACTACTAATACTAACATTTATCATATCATTTTTGTAAGGAAACCATTCGTGATCTTCTGGTTTCATGCCTAAATATCAGTTTAGAGTTAGGGTTAGGGTTAAGGGTAAGAGGTTAGAGAGAGTTATCAACCTTACGACCATACTTTAAAAACTCTACAAAGCAATAACCTAAAGAATCAACTCAGCAAATGGACTGATAATGGGCCAGTCCATAATTCCCAGTAGGACTGTTTGGCCACAGCGTGTAAGAATTGAATCAATACATGATCTGATTGACGGACGAAGGACAAGGACCTACTTGGCCAGCTTCCATGGATGCCTAGTTCAACTTGTCTGACATTATCTGTGCTGCTGGTATAGTAGAAATGAAAACTATTATCTTACACTTGTATCCCACACTGACCGGAGTTAAAGGTATGGAACTCAGTAAGTGCGAGAAAATAAAATGTTTTGTATAGAAAAGTTTAAAAGTTAATCTACAATACTAACATAGCAATCCTTTATTTGTAAAGAAAGTTTGTTGACCTTTTTGTACCTGAACTTTCTGTTTTATTTTTTTTTTCATAATAATAATAATAAAAAAATTGATATTTTTAAACTTATTTCCCTTGTGTAAATTTCCCCCACTCAGAGCTGTGTGTCTGGAGAAATGTTATTACAGACAATTATTTCAAGCCAGATTAAATTAACTCGTAATTGTGTCAGGATTCTCAGGATCGATGATTGAAAATGTATTTGTGTTCGGAACAGGCGCTTTATAAACATTGTTATCAATTTTCTATTTCCAACTAGATCTAAATGATTTGTACGAAACTAACAAATCGATGTCTTGGGAAAAAAAAAGGAAATTTAAAGAGTTCCCTGTGAGAGCCAGCCAAAAGTCATTGCTGGTCTGGCGGAATAGCAGATACATGTTTCTCCTCTAACTGTAACGTAACTGTATGTCAAAACGCAATACAATATTGTATGATATTTGCACTGATGACCTACACAAATTGGTAAAAATGACATTAGCGATGTTGAATAAATTGAATGATTTACTGACGTTATGTCATTCTCGCGCCTGCAGCTAGATCAATTCAAAACGTGCTTTACAAACAAACAAACAAAAAACAAGCTATTTCATTGTGGTTTTTTTTTCAATGCAAACCTAGAGTCCATCAGTTGTTGTTTTTTCTTACATCAGATCTTTAACCCGAGTGATGTTCTATCATTCTACTGAGGTCAAGGCCCTCTACAGAACGTTTGGCTGAACTAGAAGGTAATCATACCACGACCTGGCTCGGACACTTCTTCTCACTCGGAGACATTGTGCATTCTAAACGCCATGAGCATGTCTGACGCTTAGAATTCACAAAACTCTCGATGGAACCCATTGCTGCCTAAAAGGGGCGTGTAGACAGATTTTTTGGCTCGATGAGTGACGTCACTAATGAAGGTTTGAGAAACACTGCTGTATAAAATATCTAATGTATTTTGGCGCCTGCTGTTCAAGTTATCGATTGAGGTGTACTTTATACGTCTGTAGCGCACATTTTCGACAGCCTTGTACTTGAAATATCTCAGAACAAAACCACTCATCTGTCTACGATCCTGAGTGTTCATGTTTTGGCTTAGGAGACAAAAAAATAAATTTCTCAAAGCCCCCCTGTGTTGCCTGACAGCGCTGTATCGATTAAACTCTAGAATGGATACTGGCCTAAGACTAGAGAGGGGTTGAGAGAGGGGTAGCCTTGACCGTGAAACACTGATACATGCCATGAGTCTGATGACATAGGATGGTAGCAATAAATAGTAGTAGAAGGAAACTACAATGACACGCGGGATGGGAGATTTGGATAGTTGTAGTGGATGGTAGAATTGGATAGTTGTAGTCGATGGGAGATTTGGATAGTTGTAGTCGATGGTAGAATTGGATAGTTGTAGTCGATGGGAGAATTGGATAGTTGTAGTCGATGGGAGAATTGGATAGTTGTAGTCGATGGGAGAATTGGATAGTTGTAGTCGATGGGAGATTTGGATAGTTGTAGTCGATGGGAGAATTGGATAGTTGTAGTCGAAGGGAGAATTGGATAGTTGTAGTGGATGGTAGAATTGGATAGTTGTAGTCGATGGGAGAATTGGATAGTTGTAGTGGATGGGAGAATTGGATAGTTGTAGTCGATGGGAGAATAGGATAGTTGTAGTCGATGGGAGAATTGGATAGTTGTAGTCGATGGGAGAATCGGATTGTTGTAGTCGATGGGAGAATAGGATAGTTGTAGTGGATGGTAGAATTGGATAGTTGTAGTGGATGGTAGAATTGGATAGTTGTAGTCGATGGGAGAATTGGATAGTTGTAGTGGATGGTAGAATTGGATTGTTGTAGTCGATGGGAGAATTGGATAGTTGTAGTCGATGGGAGAATTGGATAGTTGTAGTGGATGGTAGAATTGGATAGTTGTAGTGGATGGTAGAATTGGATAGTTGTAGTCGATGGGAGAATTGGATAGTTGTAGTCGATGGGAGAATTGGATAGTTGTAGTGGATGGTAGAATTGGATAGTTGTAGTCGATGGTAGAATTGGATAGTTGTAGTCGATGGGAGAATTGGATAGTTGTAGTGGATGGTAGAATTGGATAGTTGTAGTCGATGGGAGAATTGAATAGTTGTAGTCGATGGGAGAATTGGATAGTTGTAGTCGATGGGAGAATTGAATAGTTGTAGTCGATGGGAGAATTGGATAGTTGTAGTCGATGGGAGAATGGGATTGTTGTAGTCGATGGGAGAAGCCTGTTCAAGAAAATCTAGGATACTCTCTGTACTGTGGTACAAACTGGTACAAGCATGTAGGAGAAAGAAGATAGTGGATACAGTGATATAGAAAGTTAGAAGCATATAAAAGAAGATATACAATAAAATACAAAAATTGTAGAAGCATTTAAAAGAAGATTGAGAATCTTATCTTTAAAATTACAGATGTTCTTTCAAAGAAGAAGATAAGAAGATACGCGTATCGATGTGTTCAATTGAGTTGTGCATGTGAATTAGAGACTAAAATCATCCTTTAGTGTTAGCTGACTCAGTCTCTACTTTCCGTGTACTAATTTCACTAGGTGTGAAAGAGAACTTGTTAGAATTTGTCCAAGGATATCGAATTACAAAATGTTACTTTCTCTAAGGTAGAGGATAATAGTAGACTATAGAAGATACAGGATGCCGGTAGGTTACACATGTAGCACGAGGGCAGTGGATGTGTGGGTCACAAGAACACGTAGACACATTGTGTCCATATCTACATTTTAACGTTTTGTTTATCGAGCCAAGTGTTATGCGTTCTTCCCCTCTCGTAGTGGGCACTCCATTGCGTTCTTCCCCTCTCGTAGTGGGCACTCCATTGCGTTCTTCCCCTCTCGTAGTGGGCACTCCATTGCGTTCTTTTCCTCTCGTAGTGGGCACTCCATTGCGTTTTTCCCCTCTCGTAGTGGGCACTCCATTGCGTTCTTCCCCTCTCGTAGTGGGCACTCCATTGCGTTCTTCCCCTCTCGTAGTGGGCACTCCATTGCGTTCTTCCCCTCTCGTAGTGGGCACTCCATTGCGTTCTTCCCCTCTCGTAGTGGGCACTCCATTGCGTTCTTCCCCTCTCGTAGTGGGCACTCCATTGCGTTCTTTCCCTCTCGTAGTGGGCACTCCATTGCGTTCTTCCCCTCTCGTAGTGGGCACTCCATTGCGTTCTTCCCCTCTCGTAGTGGGCACTCCATTGCGTTCTTCCCCTCTCGTAGTGGGCACTCCATTGCGTTCTTCCCCTCTCGTAGTGGGCACTCCATTGCGTTCTTCCCCTCTCGTAGTGGGCACTCCATTGCGTTCTTCCCCTCTCGTAGTGGGCACTCCATTGCGTTCTTCCCCTCTCGTAGTGGGCACTCCATTGCGTTCTTCCCCTCTCGTAGTGGGCACTCCATTGCGTTCTTCCCCTCTCGCAGTGGGCACTCCATTGCGTTCTTCCCCTCTCGTAGTGGGCACTCCATTGCGTTCTTCCCCTCTCGTAGTGGGCACTCCATTCCCAAGCCACGTTGCTAGATCTCACATTAAAGAAGTGGAAGTGACTTAACCTTTGACCTTTTTGACTAAACAAAAACAAACAACTAGCACATCAAGCATGACTTGTACTTCTTCCCAATACTTCAACTACAAAAATAATAAACAAGAAAAACATTTTAAAAAATACTTTAAAAAAAAAAAAAGCTTAAGTGTAATTGTATTTTGGGGTTTTGGGCACATCAGCACAATTTAGGCCATGTCGTGCCCGTAATCCCTCTAGGGTTACTCTCCCTTCATATCACAAAAGCTCAATTTGATACTGTGTACTTGTATCAGTCATGTCATTATATTGTAATATAGATCTAGAGACTAACAATGGTAAATCTGTGCGATTAGAAATATTTTAACCAATTGTTTTCTTTAGCGCAATTTCATGCTTTTAGCTTTCTAATTGCACTATGATCCTATCACTTGTCTAGACCAGATGGGTAAAAATGGGGGGGGGGGTGTTATAAACGTGGTATCTGTGTGAATGTTACCGTGATCACTTTTTGAATGCATTTTTAAAATGTTCTACGACTTGAATTCGAACTCAGGACTCAAGCCTCCTCATTCAACTTATACCACCACATCTGTCAAGTACGATTTCTTTCTCTTGTTCGATACCAAACAAAATAATTAATTATCAATAGTAAATTAACTAATTGGTTATTTTTTAAAATTGATTCTTGTTTTGTCAGGTACAAGAAATAACTGTAAAACAAAATTCAACTTGATACGAGATTGGGTGTGGGAGAAATAACGTGTACCAACATTTTACCAGAAAGTCAGAGTGCGTTGATATAAGCTTTGTAAAAACAGCATTTAGCGTCACTAACTCTCCCACTCGCCGTGGATGATAAAATGCAAAGATTCAAAACCTGTTCTTAAACTTTCCTTAAGCCAAGAACTACTAAGCCTTTTTAAAGAACGAAACCGGCAATATGACTATCTATAAACTTTTTGTATTCGCAATTTTACCAGCAATGTCTTTGAAAGCTGAAATTTGAATGTGTAAAACAATAATCCCTTCCTCTTCAGCACTTATTGACACTTTGTTTTGGTGTGTAGCTTTCTTTTGTTCCACTTTGTTATTTATGTCTATTTGTTCACAGATCTAGATCTTTAGTGTCATTCTCCTCTAGGTGGAGATAATTGCCAGAGTGTATGTGTGGGATTATCCTTAGATCAGTGTGATTAGCAAATGTATTTTTACATCTGTATGAAAGCGTATTTGTGTTTATAAAATTGCTCCAATTGGAACAATAATAACAAGGCTTGTCTTTTGAGTCCGAAGATGAATGAGAAGTGCAGTATTTCACTTGGTTAGGCAGCCCAAGCTGTGACCTACATATTTTGCCATGCCAGCACAGAATTAAACCAACCGGCGGACAATGGTTGAAATTTAAAGACTGTGTAGAACAATTTTAAAACGACTATTAACACAAAATCACACATAATTAACTACGATTTATTCATTAAGTGGAGGCGCGGTGGCTGAGCGGTAAAGCGCTTGGCTTCCGATCCGGGGGTCTCGGGTTTGAATCCTGGTGAAGACTAGGATTTTTAATTTCGGAATCTTCGGGCACCTCTAAGCCCACCCAGCTCAATTGGCTACCTAACATTAATATTGGAAAGTAAAGGCGGTTGATCGTTGTGCTGGCCACATGACACCCTCGTTAACCGTAGGCCACAGAAACAGATGACTTTTACATCATCTACCCTATAGACCACAAGGTCTGAAGAACAACTTTACTTTACTTTATTCATTAACTAGTCGGGTATTTTTTTTTCATTCGTGTGTTATCGTCGACACTGAACAACTGTGCAATGTTTCAACTTGATCTGAGACTGGGAAGTGAAAGAAATAGCGTGCGCCATCCAGACCAAGTGAATATTAGCTTTGTCAAAATGACCATATGTTTTGATACTGACAACTACAATCTAGACGCAGTCTTCAATTTTAAACTCTCTCATAACTCTCTCTCTCGAGATCTATTACGTCACTCTATAGACTATTGCATCACTCTGTACTCTATTACGTCATTCTGGAGGCACTATTAGGTCACTCTCGAGATCTATTACGTCACTCAGTAAACTATTACGTCACTCCGGGGGACGCTATAATCGCTATTACGTCATTCTGGAGACTTCTGCATTCTGTAGACACTATTACGCCAGTCTGAAGGCACTATTACTTCGCTCTGAAGACCATTGCGTCATTCTGGAGACTGTTGCGTCATTTCAGAGACACTATTACGTTACGCTGGAGACTATTACTTCAATCTGTATACTCTAGTCATTCTGAATCCTTTGTCCTCCTGCAGGCTCCGGAAGTAAACAAAAACAAAACAAACAAAAAACTTATCAGTCAATAGACGCGCCTCTGACGCTTTATCTCCGCCTCTGGTCTGGCTAGTAATTTAGATTTACGTTGATTTATGCCAAGGCCTACATTTTCTCAATTCTTTCTCAGCCATTGATTTTGGCCCCATGCATATTCAAGCAGCCAATCAGGCAACAAGTCAGTCTCGTCTCTCCAGTTGTTGTTTTAACATCTTCACAAAATTAACAAGCAAACTACTAATAGAAAAACTTTTTTTTAAAAGCAAAGCTTATATTAAGTGTATCAATTAATTTTGATCAGTCATGTAATTAAATGTGTAATAGATCTAGACCAACAATAACAAATCAATGCGATTAGAAATATTTTTTACCATTTGTTTTTGTTTAGCGCCATTTCATACTTTTAGTTTTCTCAATAGTCTAAGATCCTATCACTTGTCTGGACCAGTTGGAAGGAGGCGAGGGGGGGGGGAAAGAATGGGGTATCTGGGTGATAGCTTTTAAAATGTATTTTTTTTAAAGAGGGAACGGCCTGAATTCGAATTTGTGGGCTAAATCCTTCTCAAGATAGCGCGGTAACCACTCTGCTAGCGAAGAGGCTATGAACATAGAAGATTATAGAGTTATCTGTTTTTTCTATTTCATGTTTGTGTTCACTAAGCCTCATACGACAATTTATAAAGGGGACTAATTCAGCTAATACCACGCCATCAGTCAAATACAATTTCTTTCCCTTGCTTGAGATACTAAACAAAATAATATATTACCAATAGTTAATTAACTAATTGTTTTTTTTTATTTGATTCTTTTGTTGTTAGGTAAAAGAAATAAATGTGCAAAATTTCTGTTTGATCCGAGATTGGGTGTGGAAGAAATAACATGTACAAACTTTTGATCAGACAGACAGACAGTGCACTAGCGGATCCAGAACTTTGGAGTGGGGGGAGCGATTTTTTTCCAAACCCTAACCCTAACTCCCAGTAAACCCTAACCCTACGCATAAACGTGCATACAGCGCGCGCGCGCGCACACACACACACGCACACACACACGCACACACACACACACACATATATATATATATATATATATATATATATATATATAAATATGAGAATAAAAAAAGCAGCATTTCTCAACCTTCGGCGAAAACCAAAACAACTGGGGCAGCGCTCTAAAGTTCTCTGGCGAAGCCCCGACGCCATAAGCGTTTTCTTGCTTTTTTGACTGCAGAAACGCATTCTCCTGACAAGTACAGCTCATTATTCATCAATGAAGTTCGGGGTGAAGCCCCGACGCCAAAAGCGTTTTCTTGCATTCTTCATTGCAGAAACGCATTCTCCTGACATCTACAACTCATTACCCATAAATGAAGTTCGCCAAAAGCGTTTTCTTGCATTCTTCTCTGCAGAAACGTATTCTCCTGACATCTACAACTCATTACTCATAAATGGAGTTCGGGGCGAAGCCCCGACGCCAAAAGCGTTTTCTTGCATTCTTCACTGCAGAAACGCATTCTCCTGACCTGAAGCTCATTATTCATACTATTAAAAAACGACCTTTCGAATAATGTTGTACTTGAAAAATATTCTAATTTGAATTTATAGACCCATAATACATTGCAAATAAAACCGATTTGTTCCTTGAAAAGATAGGATACCCCACGTATTTAGATTTTTGCTTTGAGGATCGCCGCCGAAAAAAAACTTATTCGATAAATAGTATTCACGAAAACTCTAGCATAAATTGTGAGTTATAGTCCCAAATTTATTTAGCTAGAAAAATATCAGATTGAGTAAAGGTTGGGAAAAGGCGACTATGAAAACGTCATTTGAGTTTAGAACTCATCTCAATCATGACTCTTATACTGAAAAATTTCGTTTGAATTCTAACTTTTCCAATGCAAAGTCTTTCTTAAAATACTTATGATAACTGCATGTGAAATTACAAAAACTCTGTCTGGAAATGGGAATGGCGGTAGAGTGAAAACGATTAATCCTCGCTCCTTTACTAATTTCTGCTAAAGAATGCATTTGGCATTAAAGAATAGGTATGGGGCGACTCGATAAAGGAATTTAATTTATAGTATATATAAATTATATTAGTGACAGATTTTTTTAATTTTGTAATTTCTTAACTATCATACAAAAAGAAAAAGTATTGATTTGTCCGATGGGGGAAATGCGATTGCATGTATCGCCCCTCCCACCTGGTACAACCCTTTTTCATTTAAATTTTCTAATGATACAATTTGAGATTAAAGTGTGGTACGACATATTTACAATGGGTCACATATCAATACGTAGTTTATATTATATAGATATTCAACTAATTTTTATTCACAAACTATGATTCTCCACAAAAATAGGACCGCCCCCCCCCAGCACTCAGAGGGCTAGAGTGGGGAGGGCAGTACATGCAATCGCCCCCAACCCTCATCCCACCGAATCGGCCAAAATACCAGAAAGGGAGCGACATAATATAAAATTTATATATTAATTCAACTAATTTTGTTCACAAACTATGATTTCTCAATAAAAACGGACCGCCCCCCCCCCACCACTCAAAGGGTTTAGGTGGGAAGGGCAGAAGAGGTATTCGTCCCCTCCCCCCACCAATCGGCAAACAGGGAACGACATAATATAAAGATCGGTTAAAATATCAATAACAAGTTACAAGGATATAGATATTTAATTGATTTTGTTAGCAGGCTGTGATTTCTACCAATAAATTGGACCGAAAGTTAAGGGGGGGGGGGCGGGATTGATACCATCGCCCCCTCCCGACCCCACCAAATCGGCCAACATACTAGAGGGGGGGGGGCGAAATAATCTAAAAATAGGTTGAAATATAAATAATTAGTATATATTTTTAACATAAGTAATAAATTCGTATACAAATTGTGTGAATCCTATACTAAAGTTCGTCCGCCGCCCCCCTTCGGGGGGGGGGGGGGTCGGCCGAGTGGGGGGGCGATCGCCCCTACCGCCCCCCCCCCTGGATCCGCCAGTGAGACAGTGTGAGTTGATATAGACTTTGTCAAAACTTTAATGAGCTTATACGCGTGACCTCAATATTAAAGCAATTAAATTGTGTATGTTTTGTAAAGGCCAGTTAGATTGAATATCTTTTTGTCATTTTATGTCAATGTGTTTTTTTTTAAAACAGCTTTACGACTTTGATTCAGCAATTCATCATTCAATCATTTTTTGAATACAAATCAACCTGTCTGTCTTGTGAGCCATTTCCCTGAGGATGTAGAACTAATTCAAATGGAATTTTTGAACTGATAAAAACTAGGACCTAAAAAAAAATATAAAATGGCAAACAAAAACAAAAAATACAAAAAGAACATTTGTATACTGTGGAAATGTTTGTGTCCATTCATGTCTCAAATAACGAACGAAGTAGTCCGGTTGTTTTTTTTTAAATTTTCTTCTAATAAGTTCTATTCTTTCAAGTTCATTATTCACCAAAAAACCCTGGGCACATGGGCGTAGCCAGGATTTTTTCGGGGGGAGGGGTGTATATTTATATATAGGGTGTATATATATATATGTAGGTGAACGGTCATTTCATCCCCGGTCACTTCATTCCCGGTCACTTCATACCCGGTCATTTTATCCCCCGGTCATTTGATCCCCAATTAAATATTTTTTCTCTTTTCATTGTTTAATTGTGCTGTTAAGGCTTTGAATTTAAGCCCTCCTTTCATCTAAAATATAAATATGATTATGTAGAATGCTTTTTTGATATTTTTTGACATGTTAGTAATGCACCACTTTTCAATGAAAAACTTCGGGGGAGGTAACTTTTTTTTAAAGGTCATGGACAGGGGCGGACTGGCTATATGGGCAAACGGGCAAATGCCCGGTGGGCCGGCACCGAATGAGCCGGTCTGGTCGCGACCAAATAATTTTTTTTTCAATGCACACACACTCAAACCTAAAAAAATCCCCCCACCAAAAAATCCTGGCTAAGCCCGAGGCACAAGATACCATTCGTGGGCCGGTTTATATGGTAATGCCTGGGCCGATTTTGATACCCAGTCCGCCCTTGGTCATGGGCTTCTTCATTAATAACTCAAGCTTCATTCATAGATTCGCGCATTGGTACACAAAGTTTGCATCTGAGGTAAAAATGGTAAAAGTGTCAATGGATCATTATAAAATATAGTTTCCATTTATTAACTAACTCATTGAATAGAATACTGATTCAAATGTTTCTAAAAAAGAATTTTGATATAACTTCGTGTTAGTTATAAGTTTCAAAAATAACGAATATAGTGCGCAGTTTTGACATATCCTCATTATATGGGCCTACACTTGACAGTCTAAAAATGACTAAATAGAGCCAAGATCTAGATATATTTATAGTAAATGTATTAATAATTTGATCAAAATTTTAATTATTCAGGCAATAACTTATCTTCTGCCAACTTAGGGGTGCAGATTTATTTATTACGAAAACAATAGTATGATATATGTATATATTCATTTATATAAACTTCCCTTTTGGTATGCGGTCATCCCTTATACGGGATAGATGTCCGCCCTAGGGCAGTTGTCGAATGGAAAGTAATGCTTTTATACTGTCCCCACAAGTCCTGTTATAATTAAAGTCTAAAACTATTGAGGACATTTTGGTAGACAAGAATGTCATGACACATATTTCCGTTCAACATTATTAGAAAGGGACAATAGAAAGAAGTTTATCATAATAACAAAATACTCGGAACTTAATATATCTAGAGAAAAGTGAAATTCTCACTTTATTGGGAACATATGTATGTTTCATATTTTTCGTAGAAAACACAGGGACAAGAAAACAATGACAACTGTAGAACCATTGACCAGAAAATAACTTTAATGCGAATGTCGTCGAGATTACGGAAGAATGCAGTATTTGACGTGACTGCAGTGACTATCAGAAATAAACAAAGTCAGATATAAGAAAGTTATGACTCTGGTGACAGACATAACTATAAAAACAAAGATCATAGAATCCCAAGTTATGACTCTGGTGACAGACATAACTAAAAAAACAAAGATCATAGAATCCCAAGTTATGACTCTGGTGACAGACATAACTAAAAAAACAAAGATCATAGAATCCCAAGTTATGACTCTGGTGACAGACATAACTAAAAAAACAAAGATCATAGAATCCCAAGTTATGACTCTGGTGACAGACATAACTAAAAAAACAAAGATCATAGAATCCCAAGTTATGACTCTGGTGACAGACATAACTATAAAAACAAAGATCATAGAATCCCAAGTTATGACTCTTGTTACAGACATAACTATAAAAACAAAGATCATAGAATCCCAAGTTATGACTCTGGTGACAGACATAACTATAAAAACAAAGATCATAGAATCCCAAGTTATGACTCTGGTGACAGACATAACTATAAAAACAAAGATCATAGAATCCCAAGTTATGACTCTGGTGACAGACATAACTATAAAAACAAAGATCATAGAATCCCAAGTTATGACTCTGGTGACAGACATAACTATAAAAACAAAGATCATAGAATCCCAAGTTATGACTCTGGTGACAGACATAACTATAAAAACAAAGATCATAGAATCCCAAGTTATGACTCTGGTGACAGACATAACTATAAAAACAAAGATCATAGAATCCCAAGTTATGACTCTGGTGACAGACATAACTAAAAAAACAAAGATCATAGAATCCCAAGTTATGACTCTGGTGACAGACATAACTAAAAAAACAAAGATCATAGAATCCCAAGTTATGACTCTGGTGACAGACATAACTAAAAAAAACAAAGATCATAGAATCCCAAGTTATGACTCTGGTGACAGACATAACTAAAAAAACAAAGATCATAGAATCCCAAGTTATGACTCTGGTGACAGACATAACTAAAAAAACAAAGATCATAGAATCCCAAGTTATGACTCTGGTGACAGACATAACTAAAAAAACAAAGATCATAGAATCCCAAGTTATGACTCTGGTGACAGACATAACTATAAAAACAAAGATCATAGAATCCCAAGTTATGACTCTGGTGACAGACATAACTAAAAAAACAAAGATCATAGAATCCCAAGTTATGACTCTGGTGACAGACATAACTAAAAAAACAAAGATCATAGAATCCCAAGTTATGACTCTGGTGACAGACATAACTAAAAAAACAAAGATCATAGAATCCCAAGTTATGACTCTGGTGACAGACATAACTAAAAAAACAAAGATCATAGAATCCCAAGTTATGACTCTGGTGACAGACATAACTATAAAAACAAAGATCATAGAATCCCAAGTTATGACTCTGGTGACAGACATAACTATAAAAACAAAGATCATAGAATCCCAAGTTATGACTCTGGTGACAGACATAACTATAAAAACAAAGATCATAGAATCCCAAGTTATGACTCTGGTGACAGACATAACTATAAAAACAAAGATCATAGAATCCCAAGTTATGACTCTGGTGACAGACATAACTATAAAAACAAAGATCATAGAATCCCAAGTTATGACTCTGGTGACAGACATAACTATAAAAACAAAGATCATAGAATCCCAAGTTATGACTCTGGTGACAGACATAACTATAAAAACAAAGATCATAGAATCCCAAGTTATGACTCTGGTGACAGACATAACTATAAAAACAAAGATCATAGAATCCCAAGTTATGACTCTGGTGACAGACATAACTATAAAAACAAAGATCATAGAATCCCAAGTTATGACTCTGGTGACAGACATAATATAAAACAAAGATCATAGAATCCCAAGTTATGACTCTGGTGACAGACCATAACTATAAAAACAAAGATCATAGAATCCCAAGTTATGACTCTGGTGACAGACATAACTATAAAAACAAAGATCATAGAATCCCAAGTTATGACTCTGGTGACAGACATAACTATAAAAACAAAGATCATAGAATCCCAAGTTATGACTCTGGTGACAGACATAACTATAAAAACAAAGATCATAGAATCCCAAGTTATGACTCTGGTGACAGACATAACTATAAAAACAAAGATCATAGAATCCCAAGTTATGACTCTGGTGACAGACATAACTATAAAAACAAAGATCATAGAATCCCAAGTTATGACTCTGGTGACAGACATAACTATAAAAACAAAGATCATAGAATCCCAAGTTATGACTCTGGTGACAGACATAACTATAAAAACAAAGATCATAGAATCCCAAGTTATGACTCTGGTGACAGACATAACTATAAAAACAAAGATCATAGAATCCCAAGTTATGACTCTGGTGACAGACATAACTATAAAAACAAAGATCATAGAATCCCAAGTTATGACTCTGGTGACAGACATAACTATAAAAACAAAGATCATAGAATCCCAAGTTATGACTCTGGTGACAGACATAACTATAAAAACAAAGATCATAGAATCCCAAGTTATGACTCTGGTGACAGACATAACTATAAAAACAAAGATCATAGAATCCCAAGTTATGACTCTGGTGACAGACATAACTATAAAAACAAAGATCATAGAATCCCAAGTTATGACTCTGGTGACAGACATAACTATAAAAACAAAGATCATAGAATCCCAAGTTATGACTCTGGTGACAGACATAACTATAAAAACAAAGATCATAGAATCCCAAGTTATGACTCTGGTGACAGAACATAACTATAAAAACAAAGATCATAGAATCCCAAGTTATGACTCTGGTGACAGACATAACTATAAAAACAAAGATCATAGAATCCCAAGTTATGACTCTGGTGACAGACATAACTATAAAAACAAAGATCATAGAATCCCAAGTTATGACTCTGGTGACAGACATAACTATAAAAACAAAGATCATAGAATCCCAAGTTATGACTCTGGTGACAGACATAACTATAAAAACAAAGATCATAGAATCCCAAGTTATGACTCTGGTGACAGACATAACTATAAAAACAAAGATCATAGAATCCCAAGTTATGACTCTGGTGACAGACATAACTATAAAAACAAAGATCATAGAATCCCAAGTTATGACTCTGGTGACAGACATAACTATAAAAACAAAGATCATAGAATCCCAAGTTATGACTCTGGTGACAGACATAACTATAAAAACAAAGATCATAGAATCCCAAGTTATGACTCTGGTGACAGACATAACTATAAAAACAAAGATCATAGAATCCCAAGTTATGACTCTGGTGACAGACATAACTATAAAAACAAAGATCATAGAATCCCAAGTTATGACTCTGGTGACAGACATAACTATAAAAACAAAGATCATAGAATCCCAAGTTATGACTCTGGTGACAGACATAACTATAAAAACAAAGATCATAGAATCCCAAGTTATGACTCTGGTGACAGACATAACTATAAAAACAAAGATCATAGAATCCCAAGTTATGACTCTGGTGACAGACATAACTATAAAAACAAAGATCATAGAATCCCAAGTTATGACTCTGGTGACAGACATAACTAAAAAAACAAAGATCATAGAATCCCAAGTTATGACTCTGGTGACAGACATAACTAAAAAAACAAAGATCATAGAATCCCAAGTTATGACTCTGGTGACAGACATAACTAAAAAAACAAAGATCATAGAATCCCAAGTTATGACTCTGGTGACAGACATAACTAAAAAAACAAAGATCATAGAATCCCAAGTTATGACTCTGGTGACAGACATAACTATAAAAACAAAGATCATAGAATCCCAAGTTATGACTCTGGTGACAGACATAACTATAAAAACAAAGATCATAGAATCCCAAGTTATGACTCTGGTGACAGACATAACTATAAAAACAAAGATCATAGAATCCCAAGTTATGACTCTGGTGACAGACATAACTATAAAAACAAAGATCATAGAATCCCAAGTTATGACTCTGGTGACAGACATAACTATAAAAACAAAGATCATAGAATCCCAAGTTATGACTCTGGTGACAGACATAACTATAAAAACAAAGATCATAGAATCCCAAGTTATGACTCTGGTGACAGACATAACTATAAAAACAAAGATCATAGAATCCCAAGTTATGACTCTGGTGACAGACATAACTATAAAAACAAAGATCATAGAATCCCAAGTTATGACTCTGGTGACAGACATAACTATAAAAACAAAGATCATAGAATCCCAAGTTATGACTCTGGTGACAGACATAACTATAAAAACAAAGATCATAGAATCCCAAGTTATGACTCTGGTGACAGACATAACTATAAAAACAAAGATCATAGAATCCCAAGTTATGACTCTGGTGACAGACATAACTATAAAAACAAAGATCATAGAATCCCAAGTTATGACTCTGGTGACAGACATAACTATAAAAACAAAGATCATAGAATCCCAAGTTATGACTCTGGTGACAGACATAACTATAAAAACAAAGATCATAGAATCCCAAGTTATGACTCTGGTGACAGACATAACTATAAAAACAAAGATCATAGAATCCCAAGTTATGACTCTGGTGACAGACATAACTATAAAAACAAAGATCATAGAATCCCAAGTTATGACTCTGGTGACAGACATAACTATAAAAACAAAGATCATAGAATCCCAAGTTATGACTCTGGTGACAGACATAACTATAAAAACAAAGATCATAGAATCCCAAGTTATGACTCTGGTGACAGACATAACTATAAAAACAAAGATCATAGAATCCCAAGTTATGACTCTGGTGACAGACATAACTATAAAAACAAAGATCATAGAATCCCAAGTTATGACTCTGGTGACAGACATAACTATAAAAACAAAGATCATAGAATCCCAAGTTATGACTCTGGTGACAGACATAACTATAAAAACAAAGATCATAGAATCCCAAGTTATGACTCTGGTGACAGACATAACTATAAAAACAAAGATCATAGAATCCCAAGTTATGACTCTGGTGACAGACATAACTATAAAAACAAAGATCATAGAATCCCAAGTTATGACTCTGGTGACAGACATAACTATAAAAACAAAGATCATAGAATCCCAAGTTATGACTCTGGTGACAGACATAACTATAAAAACAAAGATCATAGAATCCCAAGTTATGACTCTGGTGACAGACATAACTATAAAAACAAAGATCATAGAATCCCAAGTTATGACTCTGGTGACAGACATAACTATAAAAACAAAGATCATAGAATCCCAAGTTATGACTCTGGTGACAGACATAACTATAAAAACAAAGATCATAGAATCCCAAGTTATGACTCTGGTGACAGACATAACTATAAAAACAAAGATCATAGAATCCCAAGTTATGACTCTGGTGACAGACATAACTATAAAAACAAAGATCATAGAATCCCAAGTTATGACTCTGGTGACAGACATAACTATAAAAACAAAGATCATAGAATCCCAAGTTATGACTCTGGTGACAGACATAACTATAAAAACAAAGATCATAGAATCCCAAGTTATGACTCTGGTGACAGACATAACTATAAAAACAAAGATCATAGAATCCCAAGTTATGACTCTGGTGACAGACATAACTATAAAAACAAAGATCATAGAATCCCAAGTTATGACTCTGGTGACAGACATAACTAAAAAAACAAAGATCATAGAATCCCAAGTTATGACTCTGGTGACAGACATAACTAAAAAAACAAAGATCATAGAATCCCAAGTTATGACTCTGGTGACAGACATAACTAAAAAAACAAAGATCATAGAATCCCAAGTTATGACTCTGGTGACAGACATAACTAAAAAAACAAAGATCATAGAATCCCAAGTTATGACTCTGGTGACAGACATAACTAAAAAAACAAAGATCATAGAATCCCAAGTTATGACTCTGGTGACAGACATAACTATAAAAACAAAGATCATAGAATCCCAAGTTATGACTCTGGTGACAGACATAACTATAAAAACAAAGATCATAGAATCCCAAGTTATGACTCTGGTGACAGACATAACTATAAAAACAAAGATCATAGAATCCGAAGTCATGACTCTGGTGACAGAGAGAAAACACAAAGTCAAGTCATGACTCTGGTGACAGACAGAAAACACAAAGTCAAGTCATGACTCTGGTGACAGACAGAAAACACAAAGTCAAGTCATGACTCTGATGACAAGACACAACTAAAAAAAGAACACATTTAGAAAAGTACAAAACTTTGGTAACAAGCTGACAATACGCTCTACCACAGTGGCATTGATGGCAAGAGAAACAAGACACTAGACTAGACAGAACGAAAAAACAACAACTTAATGACGTCACACAGCAGTGGACTAAAGGAGTCACAAACATAATGATAGGGGGGGGGGTGAGCATGGAGAGACGGGCAATGTAGAGCACTGGCGAGGCTATTGGAAATGTTCCTGTTGACTAAGGACAATGGACGTTAGGTAATTGGCTACTTAGTCATGGAAGCTGCCATTAACATCACACAGCCTAGATCACGGCTTAATAGCGAAGTCTAAGAGATGAGCTCGCTACACTGACTTCATTGGCCCAGCTTGTCTGTTTCCTTTTTAACTCGGACATTATGTCAAAGTGTTGGTCGCGTTACGAGCGAATGGACGTCCTGTGTCTATTTCTGGCCCGTGAGAAACATTCTCTAGGAAAGGTTGATGTTCAATAGCCAGTTAACACAATTCCATAACTGATTCACCAATTTCATCTTCACTTATATTTTTGTCTATTATACCTTTGGGGTATCATACATGATCTGTCGAACGTCTTCCTTCATTCCTATCCGTATTTCGCCTTAAGTTGAATCTTTCTCCAGTGACAGGCTCAGGGGCGTTGTAAGGATATTTTTTTTTTTGGGGGGGGGGGGTATATTAATGTGTGTATGTGTGTTCGTAATTAATCTTCATTACATTTTGACCCTTCATTCTTTCGGATGCTTTTTGTATCTTAGAAGTTTCTTAATTAAGTTAGTGAAAAGACATTAAACACCTCTTCTTTACCAGCTAGGAGGGTCTGTGAACCGCTGTGAACATAATTTCCGGTATTTAAAACTAAAAAAAAATATTTTGAATTATCTACATTATGCTGCTACTCTTTAATTAAAAAATTGTAGGTCAAAACCCAAATCTGCTACTCACTTCAAAACTTTACTAATGGAGCCCAGCAACTGGTAGAAATGGGTCATTATAATTTTGCTTTAGTTTTGTATTGGAGTGGTAAGGTAACCACAAAATACCTTTTGGCTACGCTCACGGAAATAGGTGAAATAGTTTGCTGTAGATTTTTAATCGATAAGATTTGTTTTATCCCTCAAAACCATCTGTTGGGGTGTTTAAAGGTCAAAACCATAAGTAAGGGAAGCGTGGTCGAGAGGCTAAGTACGCTTGAACTTGGCATGGCTTGGCTACCTATGAAGGGGGCTCAAGGTTCGACACCCGACTCGAGCAGAGCGCCTAAAAGCAGCACAGAAAACCTCCCAGATACCCCCTCCCCACTGGTCCACAAATGAGATTGAACCATAGCGCTCTGAGCAATCTATATGCATGAAAGTAGCGCTCTAGAAAACAGCTATAATTATTATATAAAAAATATTATTATTAAAGGTATTTCTTAACTTAAACCCCTCTGGGCTACTCTCATAGGATTTGGTTATTGTAGTCTATTTTAGTTTTATGGGCTTTTAATTCTCAAAAACCTTTGGAAGGTGTGGGGACCCTCTGGGGAGGGGGATAAATTTTTAACCATCTGTAGGGCCCATTTTAGCTACGCTCATAGAATTCGTTGACTGTTGTTTGCTGAGTTTTATATTGAAGAGTGGAGTTTGAACTCAAAACCCTATGGGGAGGGGTTAAACTCAAAAACTCCCCTTGGCTACGCTCATGGATTCCGATGCTATTCTTTTGCATAATTTTTTTTTGTTTTATTGAGAGGGGTGTTTTAACCTCAAAGCCCTCTGGAGGGGGATTTTAAACTTAAATCTCCATTGGATGCGCTAGGGTGATGTTTAATATTAAAATATCTTCTAAAATAAACAAAATTAAAGGGGAAAAATCACAAAACTCCACCCCAACCAGCCCACCGGCTCCTCCAATAGACTAGCCTCTGTCCACTCTTTGATGTTTGCTTCCCATAGACTGACCTCTGTCCACTCTTTGATGTTTGCTTCCCATAGACTGGCCTCTGTCCACTCTTTGATGTTTGCTTCCCATAGACTGACCTCTGTCCACTCTTTGATGTTTGCTTCCCATAGACTGGCCTCTGTCCACTCTTTGATGTTTGCTTCCCATAGACTGGCCTCTGTCCACTCTTTGATGTTTGCTTCCCATAGACTGGCCTCTGTCCACTCTTTGATGTTTGCTTCCCATAGACTGGTCTCTGTCCACTCTTTGATGTTTGCTTCCCAAAGACTGACCTCTGTCCACTCTTTGATGTGTGCTTCCCATAGACTGGCCTCTGTCCACTCTTTGATGTTTGCTTCCCATAGACTGGCCTCTGTCCACTCTTTGATGTTTGCTTCCCATCGGTTTCTTTGTTTGCCACTTCTTGTTCCAGGAGAAAGAAATGTCCCGAGCCCTGAGGACCTTGGGATAGGGCCTTAAAGTTTTAGTTCGCGTTTGTTCACTGGTTCAAAGGAAGTCTCCATATTTAGTTTTATACGATTTTAAAGGCGGTTCATTTCTTAATTTATAAATCGCATCCAGGTCCATGCACATCAACTCAGTAGAATCTTCTTCTAGCTGAATCTGATTTTATTCATAAATAAAAAAATAATAATTTGCCAACTCCTCAAAATCCAGACGTTTTAACTTGTATATCACAGACCTATATACCAAGCTGAGACGATAATTTGTTCAACTACTCAACTTTAAAACATCTGGCTATGTTTTGATTAGCCAGATATAGATCCATCATTGTGTAAAAAATAGTTTTATTTTACTGGTGAGATTAAAAAACTCTTTAATTGAGCACACAAAAGACTTTGTTGATATTTTTTTCCATACAATTTTGTTAACGGCATCAATGCAGAGTCACCTAGTCCTACACATTTATGAATTCTCAATTTGTTAACGGCATCAATGTAGAGTCACCTAGTCCTACACATTTATGAATTCTCAATTTGTTAACGGCATCAATGTAGAGTCACCTAGTCCTACACAATTATGAATTCTCAATTTGTTAACGGCATCAATGCAGAGTCACCTAGTCCTACACATTTATGAATTCTCAATTTGTTAACGGCATCAATGTAGAGTCACCTAATCCTACACATTTATGAATTCTCAATTTGTTAACGGCATCAATGTAGAGCAGTGATTCCCAAAGTGGTCTATATAGACCCCCAGGGGTCTACGAAGACTTCCAAGGGGTCTACGAAAGTGAAAAAACAAATTGGGGGTCTATGAGATGTCCATGGGGGTCCATGATAATATATTCATTTAAGCAGGTCGTGACTTTAATTTTTACATCCCATCAATGTAGTTCGTCACACTAAGATATAATTTTAATTTGTACCTAAGTAAATCCTTAAAATATTTATCCTGCTATTCAAAGGAAAAATTGTTGTATTTAATTTCAATATTTATTTAAATAACTTAATTTTGTCTACTTGTAAGTAATGTTTAGCAAAAAGAAATGTCAACTGTATAGCATTGATTACTTAAAACTTTTCATTCCTTCCTTATCAAACTAGCGATTGCCAATTGCCATTTTTCATGATGATATGAAACTAATTACGCTGGAGGATCATCTGAGACAAATGTCACCATGATAAAAAGATTAAGATTTGAAAAACATTCGAACATTCAATGATAAAATTCAGAAAAGGCCCATAAAATCTCTCTTCGAAATCATATAGAGGAGATGATGGTTTGTGGACGTCTTACAAAATCTGTTTACTTATAACAAAATAGGGAGCGCGGTGGTAGTGGTTAAGCGCTTGGCTTCCAAACCTGGGGTCATGGGTTCGAATCTCGGTGAATTTTGAATTTCAGGATTTTTAGGGCTCCCAAGTCCACCCATCTCTAATGGGAACCTGACTTAAGTTAGGAAAAGTCAGGGCGGTTGGTCGTTGTGCTGGCCACATGACACCCTGCTAGTTAACCATTGAAAAAAGAAACAAGGTCTGAAAGGGGAACTTTACTTTTTTTTTTTTTTTTTGGCAAAATATGGAAAACACCATAGATTGATTTTTACCAGAAGTTTTAGTTTTAACAACTGTTTTGCACAAACCTACATGTGATATTATTAAAAGAATTTCTTTAAGCAACAATACAGTTCAAGGTCATTTGGGTGGCATGAAGTATAAAATTAAAAGCTTCTAATGTAATTCTTTGCAAACGATATATATACAGTTTGGGATCAGCGGTATCCCTTGCTCTGACAGGGTGTAGTGATGTGTGTTGCAAACTGTCTAAGGATCGCTGACTCCTTATTTTTCCTCAGGGTTGACCCTCAAAACCTTTCCCATGTTTTGAAGTTTTGAATTCAGTTGTTCTTCTGCTAGGTGGGTAGCCAGCCAAGGCTAAAAAGCTCTTCCTGATCGAAGCTTACTGGTTTATGCGACAGTTACCCCTTCTCTTGTTAGTGATAACATCTTCGCGGACTCAATATTTGAGCAACACTTGAAAGCTCAAGAAATACACGAGAAACTACTCTTTGCAAAAACTTTAACAATGATACTTAAGGCAAATTAATTAAAAAATTAATTAATATTTAATGTTTTAAGCACTACTTCGTAGAACAACAAATTCCTGAAAAAAATAAAAACATTTCCAATGTGTTTGGAGATTCCTTCAATAAATATTGTTATTTTATGAATTTTATCAATAAAAAGATAGATCTCTATAACTTTATATGTAGCATAAAATCACTTTTTCACTTTTCAACTCACAACAGATAGAAATTAGTTTAAAAAAAAAAATGTTGATGAATTTGAAAAAATTTGCAAGTTAAACAGGGGGTCTATCAAAAACCAGAAAACATGGCAAGGGGTCTACGAGACAAAAAAGTTTGGGAACCACTGATGTAGAGTCACCTAGTCCTACATATTTATGAATTCTCAATTTGTTAACGGCATCAATGTAGAGTCACCTAATCCTACACATTTATGAATTCTCAATTTGTTAACGGCATCAATGTAGAGTCACCTAGTCCTACATATTTATGAATTCTCAATTTGTTAACGGCATCAATGCAGAGTCACCTAGTCCTACATATTTATGAATTCTCAATTTGTTTATATACTTTGTATTGAGTCTATCACATAGACATATATATGCAGTCTATGGTCTATATACTTTGTATTGAGTCTATCCCACAGACATATATATGCAGTCTATGGTCTATATACTTTGTATTGAGTCTATCCCATAGACATATATATATTCAGTCTATGGTCTATATACTTTGTATTGAGTCTATCCCATAGACATATATATGCAGTCTATGGTCTATATACTTTGTATTGAGTCTATCCCATAGACATATATATATTCAGTCTATGGTCTATATACTTTGTATTGAGTCTATCCCATAGACATATATATGCAGTCTATGGTCTATATACTTTGTATTGAGTCTATCCCATAGACATATATATGCAGTCTATGGTCTATATACTTTGTATTGAGTCTATCACATTGACATATATATGCAATCTATGTTCTATATACTTTGTATTGAGTCTATCACATTGACATTTATATGCAGTCTATGGTCTATTCATTTCAAAACTCTCCAGAAAATTTGTTTTTAAAAAAGACAAACAATGCAATCCAATATATCAGTTCATGTTTATGATGTTGATTCTGTTGTTGATGTTTTTGATTCTGTTGTTAATGTTGATGCTGTGGTTAATGCTGTTGTTGATGTTGACGTGAATGTTGTTATTTTGTTCCCCCTCTTTTGTGTTGTTGTAATAGGGTTTGTTGGACTAGTCCGTTTCGTTTCTTTGATTAAAAAGTATTGGGCCGGAAGTCGCTTTTTTCCCTATATATCTTTGTATTTTTCAGTTCTCTTTTTAAATTAAACTGACATTATTATGCTATAATTTTAAGTGTACCTGATAGAGAAACAAATTCTGCACAAAAATACGGGTAGTTGTGATCAAACCCGATAGAGGCTATAAAAAGAAAAGACCTGAAACTAGCGCGTTAAACTACACATTTACAGTACTTTATTTGATGAGTATTTTACCCAAGATCTGTGTTGTTTTTTTTAGGACTAGCTTATTTCATGTACCCGGCATTTTCCGATACACAATTTCATACACAAAATAATTGTAGAAAAAAATTGTAGTGGTTTTAAACTTTAAATGATTACTTAAAAAGGTGTTACTCTAATCAATTTTGAATATTATTTTGTTATGAATGTCACTGTTTATTTTGTGTCAGTTCTAGTTTCTTAAATTTTTCTTGAGCAAAGGGGTCGTTTTTCTCCTAATGGGTATACTTGATTTCTCCAAGCAGCCTTTGTAAAATATTGGTCCTAAATAATGCTATGTTTATAAACGAAAAATCGCATGGCTGCATTATGATGAATGAACGTGTTAGTTCAATATATTTTATATTACTAGGTAACTATAAATAACCGCGTAAATAGAGGTAAGTTTAATTTTTTTTTCTGTTAGATAAAGTCATATGGCAAATTTTTGTTTATATCCTAATTCTAAAAAGGAATAATAATAGAATTATACAGTAAAAATAATCACTAAGTTTTTCTTTTAATAGTTTTGAAAGTCTAACTGAGTTTGTGTTTTTGCAGATGTACACAAGCTACACAATGAGTCAGTCCATCTCTTCTAATTGTTTAGAAATGAGTGTAAAAATATAGGCTTCGATATTTTTAGCCTGAATTTAAGAAGTTATAAACTTCAAACAACTAATATATTGCCTCTTCCATAAAACTTTGTACTTACAAAATAAATTTATCCAATGCTCGAAATCCTGCTTGTATACTTAGGCCCTATTTAAATCGATCCGGTATCAATGTATTAATAACCCCGCAAAAAAATTAAATGAAAGAAGATTGAGATATAGGCCTACATATATTTTTGTGACGGTAAGCTCCGGTACGGGGTACCGACACCTTTTTTCAATTTCGGGAAAATTTATTACTTTTCTTGTAATTCAACGATAATTGTTAATTTATTATTAGTTGAAAGTTAGGCAATCTATCACTGAGTACCGGAGCCTCTTTTTTATTTTTACAAAAAAAAAAGCACTTTATATACTTTCAGCCGACATGCCGTATTATTAAAAACACCTCTATGTGAACTTCTCAATCATCTAGAGTCTTAGTCATTATTTTAGACTAGATTTAAGTAGAGTCTAGACCTAGATTTAGTAGGCCTATTATTATTAAAAAAAATAATAATCAGTCATTATAGACGTCATTTGCAATTTTATTATTAGGTCTAGGCCATAGACATCAATAAATATAGACTGGCCGAAGGAAGTAACTTCATGTAACTTGAAAACATGTATATCTATTGTATTCGGATTTCCGAATTATGAAAAACTGCATGATCTTCATTCTTAGAGATTAAACAAAACTACACTGCCTCCTTATTTGCAATATATGTAATATTTATATAGGTTATGGCTAAAATAGATATGAATACTTAACTTTTATACTGCTCATAAATGCTGTATAATAAAGTACACAAATGTGCAAGTCACAAATTTTCGTTTTATAAAACTCTTTAATCGGCCAGTCTATATTTATTTATGTCTATGGCCTAGGCATTGAAAAGTAAATCTATTAATAAACTATAATAGATCTAAGTCTAAGTACTAACTTATTTAAAAAGTCATTATAAGTAGAAGTATTATAATGAATATTGTATAGATCTAGATTGACTAGATTGTAGATAGATCTATAGATAGATCTCTAGTTTAGTAGATTAAGTATAGAGTATAGTAAACGTATTACAGTATTATTGGATCTATGTCTTACGTCTATATCCAATAATCTAATAATTAAAAAACTTTAGTCTTTATTAATATCTAGAATTTTTTCTAATAAAAACTGACTATAGGCATAGCATAGGCTAGACTCGGCAATCTAGTCTCAAGATAGAATCTATAATATTACTAGATCTATTCGATTTTTATATATAGATCTAGACTAGAATTAGATTATAGATCTAAATATACTAATGGAGAGATGATATGAGGTGTTAGCTAATAGCGTTGCACAAGAAACAAACCTGGGTTTTTCTAAACTCTAATACTTGGTATGTAATAGTAAAACAGCTCCTACCTAAATAAATCGTAACTAGCAATCAAAAACCTATATTTATTGTAGTATATATAGGTCTGTGGTTGTATTTTATATAGCCTTCGTAACTTCTTCTATAGAGAAATGACTTTTGTAATTTCTTTTACTGAAAATTGGGCTATTCGCGTCTGACACATATATAATTTTTATGTTCAGCTACAAACCCTATTCCGAGCAGAAAATTAGATCTTTCACTGTTGTGTCACGTGATAAGAAGCAGCCAACAAAAGTGCTGCTGATTGCTAGACGTATTGGCCTAGTGCAAATATTCCTTCATTGCCTTTAATGTAAAAAGGTAGGCAACATTTGTAGATCTCTTGAGGACCAGAATAGAACTTGTGCTAATCTCATCGGCTGTTAAGACCTGGTCGCTCATCAAGAATGAGGATTAATCACGTCTTTAGCAGAGTATGTAATATCAAGAGTGCCATATGTTATTTTCACACAAAGGGAAGCTAAGTTCTAGATCTAAATCTATCCCCAAAACATGACGCTGTAAACATGAGCAGACCAGATTGGCTATTACATGGAACAATAAAATCTGTGAAACGGGAGGTGCCACACAACAAGTTCATTATGAATAATCTATATATATAATTCTATTCTTCCCTCAAGAGTTTAAACAAGAAGTAAAGGAAAGATCAGTCTGTGGATAGTCCACGAGAAAACACAAGAGTAATGTTTACACTACGGATGACTGGCTGCGCGCTTGACTGTCTTTTAAATTTATCAAACCTTGCCCGCTCCCATCCCCCTTTGGCCAGCGGGAGGCTTGGACTAGGAACTAATCTAAGTAATCTACTATGTATATATATATATATATATATATATATATATATATATATATATATATATATATATATATATATATATATATATATTTATGTAAATAGCAGGGGTGGACTTAACCATTGTGGGGCCCTATGCGAAATGGATTTCGCTAGGCCAAGTTTGGGTAGGGAAGAGGATAATGAGTGAAATTTAAGAGTTTGTATTAAAAAATAAATTCGTCTATGAATTGTATTCATTCTTTACTACGTACAGAATTATTTTACGAACCTTGCGTGTAGCAAAGTCATATCATATCATAGTAACCCTAACCCTAACCCAATTTCCTACACAGATCACGCTCAATAGCAAGAATTACCGAATGTTTCAATCTTTCTTTGAGAGTTGTTGACCTCAAGTAATTCTTCATTAGTTTGAGGCGCGAGAAGCTTCTTTCACCAGATTACATAATTACGTCTGATGCATAATGCCGCGCATAAGATTGGCGTTTTCCATATTGAATGACACCCCAAAATGACAATTTTTGTGGATATATTTCCGTATATTTTAAGGATTTTTTCGTATATTTTCCGATTTCGGGAGATAGACAGGAGAGCGCGGGAAATCTGTTTTGTTATAAAATGGTTTAATTTAATAATTTATACACCTTGAATTAGAGCGGGTCCTATGAAAGTGCGAGTCCTATGAAAGTGCGGGCCCCACTGCGGTCGCATAGGTATCAGTGGCCTAAGGCCGGCCCTGCAAAATAGCGGCGTATGCTACGCCGCAGGTCGACTAGTGTATGTATAATGGTCTATATTGCTAGACGCGTTTCGTTTCTTTGTTCAAAACTAAATTGGACCGGAAGTACTTTTCCCTTATATTTCTTTTGTATTTTTTTAATTTTCTTTATAAACAGTCATTATAAGGGTATGAACATAGACATAAATTAATATAGACTGGAAAAAGGAAATAACTTCATGTAACTTGAAAACATGTATATCTATTGTATTCGGATTTCCGAATGGTGAAAAATTGCATGATCTTCACGCTGAGAGATTTAAAAAAAAACACTAGTGAAAATATTGTAATACTTATATAGGTTATGGCTCAAATAGATATGAATACTTCACTTTTATACTGCTCATAACTGCTGTATAATAAAGTACACAAAATTGCAAGTCACAAATTTTCGTTTCATAAAGCTCTTTAATCGGCCAGTCTATATTTAATATTTATTTATGTCTATGGGTATGAATCTAAGGGTAGCTGATAGAGAAAAAAAATTCTATAAAAAAAGACCTGAAACAAGGCACGTGAAACTACACATTTACAATACTTTCTTTGACGAGTCTTTTACCCAATACCTGTGCATTTTTTTGGAATAGCTTAATTAAGTACCCGGCATTTTCTGATACACAATTTAAAACACAAAACTATTAGTAAAACTAAAAATGATAAGAACAAGGTTACAAAGACAGTTTGTTGTTGTAGAAACAGTTCATTGGCCATGCATTGTTTCTTTCATTGACATGCAAAGTGGATTGTAAATAAAACGCAAAGTGGATGAAAAAAAAAATATTGATGCTGGTCTGATGCTAAATTTAGAGCATTGATTTATTATTTTTTTTTAGATTTAAGTTTTGCAGTTGACATAGAGCTTGATGGAATGCAGTGAAAGGGGGAGTCCAGTTATCTCGTGAAATATAAGGGTAGCAGCATAGAAAAAAAATCTTATTATATTATATTATATTATATTATGTTTGTAATGTTATTACAGCGCCTTGAGCCTACATTTTGTTTGTTAACAGCGCTTTATAAATAAAATTATTATTATTATATTATATTATATTATATTATATTATATTATATTATATTATATTATATTATATTATATTATATTATATTATATTATATTATATTATATTATATTATATTATATAATATAATATTATATTATATTATATTATATTATATTATATTATATTATATTATATTATATTATATTATATTATATTATATTATATTATATTATATTATATTATATTATATTATATTATATTATATTATATTATATTATATTATATTATATTATATTATATTATATTATATTATATTATCATATTAGACAGTTACAGAGATAAGTAATTCAGAAAAAAAGGGGAAAGTCTTTGGATCTTTATCAATCCTTGATGAACAGCAGCGGTCACAGTTTGGGCATCTGTAATCACCAGGCAACGTTGCATTTTCACCTTTCTCACTACTACTGTTGTGTATGGCACCTGCCTTCCAGGACCCTTCCTTTCTACTCCCTCTCCATGTGCATCTATTCAGTGACACTTTTCCCCAGCTGCCAGTGTCGATTTTGAAGAGCTGCATGTTGTGTTTGCATCCATCAGTCTACCTTAGAAGTGGGCGACCAGCGGCTCTCCTGCCTTCTATTAGATCGCCATACAGAATGTCTTGTGGAAGTCGACTTACTGGCATTCTATGAACGTGGCCAAGCCAGCCAAGGCGTCTGCTGCTGATAACACAGTGGATGTCCTGGCACACTGCTCTTTACAGCACTTCCTCGTTGGTTATTTAATCTTGCCACCTTATTTTAAAAATTCGTCTTAGGCATTGGTGGTGGAAGATATTTAACTTTTTTTCCTGCCATGAGTAAGTTGACCATGTTTCACTTCCGTATAGCAAAGTGCTCATCATACAGGTACGGTAGGTTAAGACTTTGGTAATGTCTTTTCTGCAAAATGGCATGGTGCCCATTGCCTTGGCTATCCTGTTGTTAATGTCGTTATCCAGTAGAACATCGTTGGATATGATGGAGCCAAGCCAGCAAATATGGTCAACTATTTCTAATGGTTGGCCATTAATGAAGTGTAGTTTTTGTGTTCTGAATTAGTATTTTAGTCTTGCTTTGACTAATACTTAAGCCAAACTTCTGGTAACCAGCAGATAGTGTGTCAACCATGATCTGAAGCTGAGTAGCAGTCAGCCACAATTGCTACATCATCAGCATTTACGTTAAATTCACTTTAAAAAACTTGACTATTGTTCCCAGCAAAAATGTCAAAAAACGATTTAATTTTTAAAATATAATAAAGTATAAGACAGTGACATCTTATCACGTAGTTTTATGTTATTGTATTTGGCAAGTCCAATTGTTGTCCTCTATCCCAAGATGCCTTGAACTGGTAAAGCAGCAGACGTGTTCTACCAACTACTTCCTCCTGCCCATTGTTTTCTGCCTTCCTGGGCTAATGTTTAGAATCTAGATCTTTACTGGATAATTCCATTAGACAACTATCTTAAAAAGTAAGCACCGACAACACGAGAGAAGCAGACACAACTAAATCTCATTTTCTTTCAGTGTAATTTCCAGATGGAGAGACTTTCGTTTTGTTCCCAAAATGACAGCCATTATTCTGTTACGTAACGACAGGTTATTAGCTTCAAACCCTAGCCCTGGCAGACAACAGAGAGAAATGTCGATGATTCGGTGCGAGGGTGTTAATGACATTCAGCCAGTGAAAAATGGATTGGACACAAAAGACAGATTGGCGTAATAGAACCTCGTAGATTTAGATGTAGCTGACTTGTTCATTTTGTTTCAAGCCCAATGGGCTAGACTCAGATTTGATGTACCGGTACTAGAGACAGGAAACAAGTTTGTTACAATCTTATTTTATGTAAATAAAAATAAAAATGCTAATCTTTTTTTTTTATCCATAAGGAAATTTGTCTTAAAATTGTCCATTTATAAACACAAAAAAAATATTATAAAAGGAAACAAAATATACGTTCATAGCCCAGTTTGATTGAAGTGTCGCATCCTGTTCAAACTATCCAATCATACAATAATGACATGTCATTGTGTGCAGAACAAATAGAAGAGTTCCATGAAAATGAATATTAAAAGACAAGTTTAAATTGGTTTTCTTCATTTGGACATGAACAAAACTGAAAAGTTCAAGAAATGTACATTAACCAAGCGTATAAAGTGTTGGATTGAGCTCTATGTTTACTCACGACAGTATGGAGGTTGACTTACAGATGGAATATTTGTTATTTTCTGATGTACATTTTTTTTTAGCCTGACAATTTTGAGAAGTTTGATAAAACAGAGTTCGCATTGCGTCTCATTTGATTCACTCATGTGTACGAAAAGCAAACCACTCTAGCGACCTACCTTGTGTAAAAGGTACCTACCCTGACCTTGTGATCTATGGGAGGGGGAGAGATATGATGTTAAGTCAATCTGTTTCTATGGCATACGGTCACTAGCACAATGTTCAAACATCTTAACTTACCCAACATAAGTCAGGTACCTATTTGAGTTGGCCGAGTTGGGTGGACTCAGAGGTACTAATAATCTTGAACTTCAAAATCCTAGTCTTGAGACCCCACGGTTCGAAAGCCAAGCGTTTTACTTCACAGCCACAACGCCCCATTCAACTTAAGTACTGTATATTGCCTTTTTTTCTACGAGTTGCCTTTTTCCTGCGAGTTCTGGTCTGATTACTATTGTATTGTCTGCATTGTCTCTGGTAACAAAAAATATGTTTTAAACGATCTTATAATATGAGGAAGAAAAAGATAATTATTTCTCAGTCTGGCGATGAATCTATTTATAGACATTTATCGACGCTCTGTTAACATTCAGACTATGTCAAATATTTGGCTGGTGGAACACTAAGCCGAATAACAAAGAGTCCATCTCAATAATGTCGTCACTAGACAGCGCGAGACAAGAACTCGTCTCCGTAGCCCCGTGTGGACTTTTTACTCAGCTTCGTGGCAATACCCCTAGCTTTGGTTTCGTCCCCTTCTAATAAAATTACGTCCCCTGACAACCATACCAAACTCTTTGCTCGTAGTATTCTGCCGGCCGTGAAATATTGATGAAAAAAAAAAAAACGAACTCACCCTGGCCTGCCGACCTCTAATCAATTTTGTTAGGCAAATAATTACTGGCTGGCTTGACAAATCGTCCTGTGCATTGATTGAATGCCACCACTCACATACCCTTATAGGCTACACATACACTTGCAGTCTTGGCCTATACGATGGCCCATCATGACCTTCATTTGACTTGATCCAGTTTTACATGTTATCATCTCCAGACGTTTCACGCCTTCTGAATATGACGCGAAGGCAAAGAGGCAAATGAAGCCAGTTTTATTTTCATCTGTTAATAGATTCAGTAGATATATATTGGAGAATTACTTGTATGGCTTGTAACTATAAATAGCAAGCTATTGGGTGTATCCGGTGTACAGAAATGGAAAGTGTTGATAAGCTAGGTATTTTTAAGGAATACGCTTTTTGTGCACTATTTAGCACTGTAAAACCAAATTTCTACACGCTATCGCTTCTAGCACAAAGTAACTTTTACTCTTTGGTTGGCAACGTATCTATGGCGTCCTTGACATTCTTTACTTCCTTTTTTTTATTTCAAAATCTCTATCAATCTTTTCCTATTTATTTTTACACAGATCCATCCATTATTTCGTTATCACTTTTCTAGATATTTAAAAAAAAAATCTTTTCTATGTATCTGTATTTACTGTATATAAAAAGGATATTCCAAGTGAGAAATCTAAACAAAGAGGAGATTACTCTGTTTAAAATGTATTGTGTCTTCCCACCCCAGCCCCGCAATTGTATCTATTGTTTACAAAGCTTATATCATGTCAGTGTGTCTATCTGGTAAAAAGTTTGTACACGCTATTTCTCCCACACACAATGTCGGATCAAGTTGAAATTTTGCACAATTATTTCTTTTATTAAACAAAGCAAGAATCAATAAAAAAAAAAATTAGTTAATTAACGATCGGTGATTATTTTGTTTGGTATCGACCAAGGGAAAGAAATCATACTTGACTAATTGGACATCCAAGAATGCCCTTCTACCATCCCCTTCCTATTAAAATGTTCAACTCCAAGAAAAATGCTAAGTTTCTACAGCTATTCCTTGTGTCCCGGGGGAACCAATATTACCTTGTTGGTAAACATTTACAGTCCTGTGACTGACATATCGATTGACCAAGTAGAGTACAACTCTCGCTAGATGTTGTTTTGTTCTCTGTCCGAGAATAATTAAACGAGGCTAAGAAATGACTGTGATTGAATTCAAATATTGGTCACGGCACAGTCAAAGTGTAAGTCATTTGACTGGAAGTATGATGATTGTATTAATGACAGTTTTGAATGCTTATAAGTCTTGCTCATCACTCTCGTCTATTTATCTCGCTCTCTCTCTCTCTCTCTCTCTCTCTCTATCTCTCTCTCTCTCTCTCTCTCTTGATCTTCCGTTCTAATATCTCTGTCTGACATCACAGAGGTTCCTTTGTTGTTGTTTTTTACTTTCATTTCAATGTTAAGTCAACTCTACTTTGTAGCATTACATTTCCCTCTAAGTCAACTCTACTTTGTAGCATTACATTTCCCTCTAAGTCAACTCTACTTTGTAGCATTACATTTCCCTCTAAGTCAACTCTACTTTGTAGCATTACATTTCCCTCTAAGTCAACTCTACTTTGTAGCATTACATTTCCCTCTAAGTCAACTCTACTTTGTAGCATTACATTTCCCTCTAAGTCAACTCTACTTTGTAGCATTACATTTCCCTCTAAGTCAACTCTACTTTGTAGCATTACATTTCCCTCTAAGTCAACTCTACTTTGTAGCATTACATTTCCCTCTAAGTCAACTCTACTTTGTAGCATTACATTTCCCTCTAAGTCAACTCTACTTTGTAGCATTACATTTCCCTCTAAGTCAACTCTACTTTGTAGCATTACATTTCCCTATAAGCCAACTCTACTTTGTAGCATTACATTTCCCTCTAAGTCAACTCTACATTGTAGCATTACATTTCCCTCTAAGTCAACTCTACTTTGTAGCATTACATTTCCCTCTAAGTCAACTCTACTTTGTAGCATTACATTTCCCTCTAAGTCAACTCTACTTTGTAGCATTACATTTCCCTCTAAGTCAACTCTACTTTGTAGCATTACATTTCCCTATAAGCCAACTCTACTTTGTAGCATTACATTTCCCTCTAAGTCAACTCTACATTGTAGCATTACATTTCCCTCTAAGTCAACTTTACATTGTAGCATTACATTTCCCTCTAAGTCAACTTTACATTGTAGCATTACATTTCCCTCTAAGTCAACTTGACATTGTAGCATTACATTTCCCTCTAAGTCAACTTTACATTGTAACATTACATTTCCCTCTAAGTCAACTTTACATTGTAACATTACATTTCCCTCTAAGTCAACTTTACATTGTAACATTACATTTCCCTCTAAGTCAACTTGACATTGTAACATTACATTTCCCTCTAAGTCAACTTGACATTGTAACATTACATTTCCCTCTAAGTCAACTTGACATTGTAACATTACATTTATCTCTGAACGTTCACTGCAGCCCTCCGTTGTTTGTTAGTAAACAATTCCACATTTTATGGTTTCAACTAATATTGACCATTTCAAGGAAAGATTTAAGTTAGAAAGTGAGAAAGATTGTAGATAGGGAGAGACTGATACAGCCTGCTAGACAGAAAGAGAGGGTTGTTAAGTGATAGACAGATAGAGAGGGTTTTCACATGATGGACAGTTAGAGAGGGTTATCACGTGATAGATAGAGAGGCTTGTCACTCTTTCTCTCAACTATTTACACGTTCTCGAATGAATATTTAAAAAAAAAACAACTGTCAAACTCTCGACCAGTTAATAAACACACACAAACAAAACACACAAAAAAACGTGGTCCGTAACAATAAATTAGAACAAAAATCATTTTTAAAATATATACTATTGAAAAGGTTTGGCGTTTAAAGATCAAAGATCCGTTCCTAGACTGTCCCAGAAAACCAAATATTGATATTACATTTTTTATTTCCTTCTCCTTGCATTGGTCTTCGATTCCGAAGAGGTATTGCACATGACCCAGTTGCGACCTGCATATTTTGCCAGTTTTGAAGCAGATAAAGCGTTGTCCTCCGGAGGTCTCTATAAGCTCTCTTTTCGTTGTCTTCGTCAAAGGCTTTTTTTTTTTTGAGGGACAGTCTCATATCAAATCCTCTACCAGTGTTAAAAACCGCTATTGTATTTGTGCTGTCTGTCTTTCAGTCAACCTGTCTGTCAAGTTTAGGTCTCCAAAACCAAAAGCGCTGTTGATAATCCTCTTGTACCATTGACCTACTTTTGGTTTTCCCATGCCTTTATTTTTTTTTTTACTGATATAAAGTAAAGTTCCCCTTTCAGACCTTGCGATCTATAGGCCAGATGATGTAAAGTAAAGTTCCCCTTTCAGACCTTGCGATCTATAGGCCAGATGATGTAAAGTAAAGTTGCCCTTTCAGACCTTGCGATCTATAGGCCAGATGATGTAAAGTAAAGTTGCCCTTTCAGACCTTGCGATCTATAGGCCAGATGATGTAAAGTAAAGTTGCCCTTTCAGACCTTGCGATCTATAGGCCAGATGATGTAAAGTAAAGTTGCCCTTTCAGACCTTGCGATCTATAGGCCAGATGATGTAAAGTAAAGTTGCCCTTTCAGACCTTGCGATCTATAGGCCAGATGATGTAAAGTAAAGTTGCCCTTTCAGACCTTGCGATCTATAGGCCAGATGATGTAAAGTAAAGTTGCCCTTTCATACCTTGCGATCTATAGGCCAGATGATGTAAAGTAAAGTTGCCCTTTCAGACCTTGCGATCTATAGGCCAGATGATGTAAAGTAAAGTTGCCCTTTCAGACCTTGCGATCTATAGGCCAGATGATGTAAAGTAAAGTTGCCCTTTCAGACCTTGCGATCTATAGGCCAGATGATGTAAAGTAAAGTTGCCCTTTCAGACCTTGCGATCTATAGGCCAGATGATGTAAAGTAAAGTTGCCCTTTCAGACCTTGCGATCTATAGGCCAGATGATGTAAAGTAAAGTTGCCCTTTCATACCTTGTGATCTATAGGCCAGATGATGTAAAGTAAAGTTGCCCTTTCAGACCTTGCGATCTATAGGCCAGATGATGTAAAGTAAAGTTGCCCTTTCAGACCTTGCGATCTATAGGCCAGATGATGTAAAGTAAAGTTGCCCTTTCAGACCTTGCGATCTATAGGCCAGATGATGTAAAGTAAAGTTGCCCTTTCAGACCTTGCGATCTATACGCCAGATGATGTAAAGTAAAGTTGCCCTTTCAGACCTTGCGATCTATAGGCCAGATGATGTAAAGTAAAGTTGCCCTTTCAGACCTTGCGATCTATAGGCCAGATGATGTAAAGTAAAGTTGCCCTTTCAGACCTTGCGATCTATAGGCCAGATGATGTAAAGTAAAGTTGCCCTTTCAGACCTTGCGATCTATAGGCCAGATGATGTAAAGTAAAGTTGCCCTTTCAGACCTTGCGATCTATAGGCCAGATGATGTAAAGTAAAGTTGCCCTTTCATACCTTGCGATCTATAGGCCAGATGATGTAAAGTAAAGTTGCCCTTTCAGACCTTGCGATCTATAGGCCAGATGATGTAAAGTAAAGTTGCCCTTTCAGACCTTGCGATCTATAGGCCAGATGATGTAAAGTAAAGTTGCCCTTTCAGACCTTGCGATCTATAGGCCAGATGATGTAAAGTAAAGTTGCCCTTTCAGACCTTGCGATCTATAGGCCAGATGATGTAAAGTAAAGTTGCCCTTTCAGACCTTGCGATCTATAGGCCAGATGATGTAAAGTAAAGTTGCCCTTTCATACCTTGTGATCTATAGGCCAGATGATGTAAAGTAAAGTTGCCCTTTCAGACCTTGCGATCTATAGGCCAGATGATGTAAAGTAAAGTTGCCCTTTCAGACCTTGCGATCTATAGGCCAGATGATGTAAAGTAAAGTTGCCCTTTCAGACCTTGCGATCTATAGGCCAGATGATGTAAAGTAAAGTTGCCCTTTCAGACCTTGCGATCTATACGCCAGATGATGTAAAGTAAAGTTGCCCTTTCAGACCTTGCGATCTATAGGCCAGATGATGTAAAGTAAAGTTGCCCTTTCAGACCTTGCGATCTATAGGCCAGATGATGTAAAGTAAAGTTGCCCTTTCAGACCTTGCGATCTATATGCCAGATGATGTAAAGTAAAGTTGCCCTTTCAGACCTTGCGATCTATAGGCCAGATGATGTAAAGTAAAGTTGCCCTTTCAGACCTTGCGATCTATAGGCCAGATGATGTAAAGTAAAGTTGCCCTTTCAGACCTTGCGATCTATAGGCCAGATGATGTAAAGTAAAGTTGCCCTTTCAGACCTTGCGATCTATAGGCCAGATGATGTAAAGTAAAGTTGCCCTTTCAGACCTTGCGATCTATACGCCAGATGATGTAAAGTAAAGTTGCCCTTTCAGACCTTGCGATCTATAGGCCAGATGATGTAAAGTAAAGTTGCCCTTTCAGACCTTGCGATCTATAGGCCAGATGATGTAAAGTAAAGTTGCCCTTTCAGACCTTGCGATCTATAGGCCAGATGATGTAAAGTAAAGTTGCCCTTTCAGACCTTGCGATCTATAGGCCAGATGATGTAAAGTAAAGTTGCCCTTTCAGACCTTGCGATCTATAGGCCAGATGATGTAAAGTAAAGTTGCCCTTTCAGACCTTGCGATCTATAGGCCAGATGATGTAAAGTAAAGTTGCCCTTTCAGACCTTGCGATCTATAGGCCAGATGATGTAAAGTAAAGTTGCCCTTTCAGACCTTGCAATCTATAGGCCAGATGATGTAAAAGTCATCTGTTTCTGTGGTCTACGGTTAACGAGGGTGTCCTGTGGCCAGCACAACGACCAACCGCCTTTACTTGTACCTACCAAATGTCAGATATCTCGGGTCTGTGGACACGTTTTGGATTTGAAGAAATGAAAGAGAAAATTACAAGTTTTCTTTGAAGTGAAGAGCGAACTCGCAGATTTGTGAACGATCTTTTGTTTTTCACTACCTGCACACATAACATTAAAATGAGCGAATAAAAATCGTCTAATGGACCATATTAGATATTTCTATGCTTTACCGGTACCTATTTATTCAAATAAAGCTACCTTTTTAATGTTGGGTTCAAATTGTAAACAAATTTTCCTTTTGAATTCAATAAGTAACATAGTTTGGGTTTCTTGTGCCTATTAGGCATAAAACCTTTACCTAAATAAATTGAACATTACATAACGATTACTAGAGTATTTAATTGTCGAGACAACTTACCTGCACGGCTCAAGTCATATATTCTGATAGTAGATCTAGATTTGTGTCCTAATCCGATAGCCACTTTATCCAACATCATATAATGAAGAACATTATGAAATTTTGTTTCAACTAAGATTTTGGCACCATTCTATCTTAAGTGAACGAGATCACTTGAAGTAGATCTAGGGCCTATAACTTACTAAACTATATCTACATGTCTGCCTAAGTGTCCTGGGTATTGTTCTACACACACACACAGAATACAACTGGCGATTCTACTACAAAACAGTAATAGTGAAACTCTGTGACAAAACGTGTACAGTTCCAGTTCAATAGTTCTCAGCTCACTTCTGCATTCCACAGACTCTCTCACTCCCGCCATCCCGTGCCATCTAGCAGACTTGTTGCATTACGTGAGGGAGGGGGGAGCCGATCGAAACCGTTACCCGGCTACACGAGGAAAGAATAAAAAAAGAAGGGGGAGGGGAAGACAGTTTGACACTGTCCCTAGTCAGCTAAGCTATTCCAGGCCAGGACTGATTCATAGTCTTCATGGGAATACTCTTCTTAGTCTTCATGGGAATACTCTTCTTAGTCTTCATGGGAATACTCTTCTTAGTCTTCATGGGAATATTCTTCTTAGTCTTCATGGGAATACTCTTCTTGGTCTTCATGGGAATACTCTTCTTAGTCTTCATGGGAATACATGGGAATACTCTTCTTAGTCTTCATGGGAATACTCTTCTTGGTCTTCATGGGAATATTCTTCTTAGTCTTCATGGGAATACTCTTCTTAGTCTTCATGGGAATATTCTTCTTGGTCTTCAGTGTGTCTCTTATAACGTTGTGTTCTAGACCTTAGTTTTCACATTCATTGGTCACTCATCACCAGGGAATACAAGGCACAGGCCCCACAATAGTCCCAAGTTCAAACTCTACCCCTGCTAAGGTCTTGCAGGAGATTTGGACAATGCTGTAATCATCTATAATTCTTAAGTAACGTCGGAGCTTTAAAAATCTTTTAATTTGATGGACCACTCGTCCATATTTCACCAACAGTCCAACACGTATAGAACAAAACAGAAACTTGGATTTAAAAATCTTCAATGAGTTGATTTCAAACTATAGAAAGCCACATTCCAAGTTTCCAACACTCTGCGTAGACTTTCAGAAATGGAAACTTAAAATCAGTTGTCGAGGGTTCATAGATATGGGTGCACCGAGTTATTTTAGCAGTTCATTTCAAGAATTAACTCCATATATATATATATATATATATATATATATATATATATATATATATATATATATATATATATATATATATATAAGGATTAAAACCGCATTTTTGTGTTCGTTTTGTCTGTCAGTCCGTCATGTTTATATGGAGGAAAAAAAAAAGACTAAAAGCTATTAAAATCTGATTAACCTTTAATTTCACTTCCAAAACATCTTAATAGTTTTAAGTTTCTATAATAGATTGTTCAGGATGTTTATATAGTGAGAGAAAAAGAGAATTCCAGATAAATCTAATACCTTAAATTTTTGGGATGGTCTCGTATGAAAAAAAGATGTACCATAGCCTTGTGGAGAGATTTTCAAACAATTTTTAAATTTGAAACAATCATTTGACAGTATTTATTTTTTCAATAAAACAATATCCGAAACAACTTTATAGTTCATGAAATATAAGTCAGTATAGAGAATTTCATTTAGCATTTATATGTTATTACATTAAAAAAACGGAACAATTAAATGTAATATAAGTTAGAAGAGCAAACAAACATTCGTTAGTATTGATTTGTTTTTCACAAAAACATCCGGAACAATCTATTATAGATACTTAAAACTATTGAGATGTTTCAGAATGAACATTAAAGGTTAAATCAAATTTTCAATAGCTTTTAGATTGTAATCTTTTGTCTAAACGTGACGAAGAGACCGACCAACAGACAAAACGCACAAAAAAAAAAGCGTCTTTTATCCTGATGGGGGCACTAAAAAAAAATCTGATTATTTAAAACTCTTTGAGGGAACTAGTTTAGTACCGGTACCATTTCTTGCCGCTGCTTGTCACTCTACTGCACGAAAGACGCCGCATAAAAAGTCCAATTTGAAAAATGTGCGTGATATTTATATACATACAAAGTGCATTCTCAGGTTTTATAAACAAACATAAATGTTTTCTCATAAATTTAGCAGCTAGTTGACCAGAAAAAAACACAGTTAACAAATATTTATATTTTTTGTGAACATTTCTTGTACATTTTATAACATATTTGACTTAGTGATACTGAAAATACACACAAAATCATCTTTCTTTGTTATCAAAAGTGTCGCATGGTGAAATAATATTTTTCATTTCTATTTCAACAGCTTTAAATCTTTTTTCGATATTAACTTGACGGACAGACTGACTGACACACAAAACGCACAAAAGATGCGCTTTAAACCTTGTATATATATATATATATATATTATATATATAAATATATATATATACATATTTAGTCTAACTAGCCCATTGTGACGTAATGGAATTTTTTTTCTTTGACGTCATAAGGAGTTAATTCTTTAAATAAATGCTAAAATAAATCAGTGAACCAATGTCTATGAACCCTCGACAACTTACTCGTATTGATAAAGACATTTTTTAGTCTAAACTAGGCCATATGACTTTGTGGATTTTTTCCCTTGACGTCATATGGATATATTCATTAAATGAAATGTTAAAAGAACTCGGTGCATTAATGTTTAATAAACCACGTTATATTCTCGTATTAAAAAAGACATACCAGCTAGATTTAGATGTAATCTAGATTTTTTTTTTACTAGATTTAGATTTATATTCTAATTAAAATAATTGTAGATTCAAGATCTAGAATTTCAAGGTCTAGTTTAGAATGATATAGACTAGATAAAGATCTATAGTTTCAATTTCTAGACTTAAAGTGTACATATTTATTTCCAAATGTCTAGATCAATGTTGCAATGTTATAAAATACTAATACTATTCTATTTGTAAATTTAATAATGCATTCAGTCTATTGTTAGATTATCTAGGCTTTTTTTTATATTTTACATAAATCTTATCTAAATTACATCTACATTATTCCAAATTTATATTTTAGATCTATCCATCGACCTCCTTCAGTCGTAAGGCGACTATGATTCATCTCGAAAACTTTTCATAAGGTTTTGAAGCCCTATTTTGGAGAGACACTCCCATCCACATATATTGCAGGTCAAGGTGGCTTTCGCTTTGGTGATAAGAGGAGCTGGCCATTTTCCGTGTGGCACGCTTTTCTTCAAGAGCCGAGGCCCATGTTTTCTCGCTGTCTATAGCTTTCTTGGTCACCGTCTCTTTCCAACTAGTGCGGTCCAAGGCTATGTCTTCCCAATGGTCAGTATCAATGTTCACTGATTTAAAATCCCTTTTTATCACATCAACGTAACAGAAGTGGGGGCGACCTGTTTTTCTTGAGCCAGACGCAAGTTGCCCGTACAGAATGATTTTCGGGATGCGATTGTCCTCCATCCGGCGAACATGTTCGATCTAGAAGAGATATATATATATATCTTAAGAGTGCTAAATCAGAAGTTTAGGTTAGCTCTGTTAGTAACTGTGCTGGGACGTAGAGCTGATGTACAAGCTCGATGCCTTGCTCTTTACTTTCAATTACAGATCAATACCAAAAGATTATCTAAAATCGCTAGTCTGACATATTGTACTTATCGGGTAGTTGTCATGCCGTAATATATCTCTTTATCAATTATAGGCTATTAGTTTGTCATTAACTTCATAACAGCAATGCCTGGTCGTGCGGTTAGCGCGCTGACTGATTATCTCGACAGTCCCAGGTTCATACCCTGCTTACTGCAATCCCCCATCGTCCGGAGGGAGGTTTGGATAAGGAAGTAAATTATCTTTCACTTTGAAGGAACAACAGCAACATATAAAACATTTTACAGAAAAAAAAATTTTTTACAACGCCAAATGAATCTATGAAACATTATTACTTTTAACAATCAAAACAAAATCACGTCTTGAATATTCCTTGCAAACTCGACTCCCACGGGGGCCGCCTCTGAGTTTGTAATCTTGTTATATTTTGTATTTTTTTTAAATAAGGAAATTGGAATTAGAACCTTCGTTTCTATTGACTTTTATCTGCAAACTAATGAATCCTAAAATCTGAGTGTTGCCAAATAAGTTTGTAAATGAGTCAAGAGTGTAAATCAGCCAGATAGTAAAACCATGTCTAAACATAGAAACTAGTTTGATGGAAATAAAAGACAAAATGACACAAACTTAAATTCATGGATTTATTCAATGTCAACATTTTAGATCACATGACTGTGTTCAGTTACACAAACCAAGAGCTAGGGCATGGACTTCAGAACATTTATTCATGTTAGTGTTTTCTTCTAAAACACTAAGTCTTTTATTTAACAAAAAAAAAAACTACACTCAAACTTTGAGTGATATAGAAGAAAGAATAGAGTATCACTACAAGCAGTATCCACTTAGTCCTGGAGTCTGGGAGATATCAACATTTGTGTTCCATCACCAAAAATGTCACCTTTGTGCTAATGTGCAACCCCCAAAGAGGATTGGAAGTAAAACAACAGTTCATTAGTCAAAGTTTACAACAAAGTTTTAGAAGAGAAATGTACATGCATGTATGTGTGAACATTTCAATCTCTGTGTTTTTATCACTGTGTCATAGTTTGTACTAGAGTGTTTCTATTATTGTGTCAGTCTGTTTTCATGTGTGTGTGTGTATTTCTGTCAGTGGGTATATTGATATATAATTAAAACAAAGGTGAAGAGGAAAAGAAAAAAAAATCCTGTCAGGAGTGAAACTCAACAAGCTCAACTGTAAGACAAATATCTTCTGGCTCAGCTTTCACTTTCTCCAGTCGGTTCAGTATCAGCTCCAGATGCTGTCAGCTGTAGGGAGACTTAAGACTCCCTCAAGGATTGGACACTGGGCTTTCAGACAGAAGTCATATATTTATGTTGTAAATATAACTCAATGCGAGGTGGGTTGTTCAGTGCACACCAACTCAACGTTTCCTGTGGAATAAAAGAATCAAATTATCTCCAGGGATTTGACAATCACCATTCAAACATTTCAGCTAGCACTCAGTAGTTAACAACTGATGAACAATGGAGTAGAGCCTCAAGTGTGCTGAATGGGGGGGGGGGGATCGGAATTTAGTGAATGATTTTTTGCATTGATTTTGTTTATTTTAGGTGAGATTTTAATACTAAACCATCAATTGCCCCAGCACAACCAATGGGGTTTTGAGTTTAAAACCCCTTACCAGGGGGTTTTGAGTTTAAAACCCCCTACCAGGGGGGTTCGAGTTTAAAGACCCCTACCAGGGGTTTTGAGTTTAAAACCCCCTACTTGGGGTTTTGAGTTTTAAACCCCCTACTTGGGGTTTTTGCAGTTAACCCCCCCCCCCTTCTATAAAACAAAACAAAAATCCCCTAATTCCAAGAGCACGGTTAAGGGAGATTTTGATTTTAAAACCCCATCCAAAATTTACGATAAACCATCATGTTTATGTTCACCATAAATGTTTTGAGTGTAGTCAAAGGGGTTTTGAGTTTAAACTCCCCTCCAGTGGAGTTTGAAGCTAAAAAGTACCTCTTCAATATAAATAAAAGCAAATTACTCACACTAAAATCTATGAGGCTAAAAAATACATCTTCAGTGTAAGAAAATAAGCAAATTACGCACTTAAAATGCTATGAGCGTTGCCAAAAGGGGTTTTGAGTTTAAACCCCCATTCAGAGGGGTTTAATGCTAAAAATACCTCTTATATTAAAAAAAAGCAAATTACACACTAAAATTATTTGAGCGTAGCCAATCCAATCGGGGGTTTTGAGTTTAAACCCCTCTTCTACAGATGGCGTTTGTTTAAAGTTTAAAACCCCTCCAGATGGTTTTGAGTTTAAGATCCCCCTACAGAGCATTTTGAGGTGGGAAACCCGAAACAGATGATTTTGACGATAAAACTTCTCTTTTCGATATAAAATCTAAAGCAAACTACAGTCACTTAATTCCAAGAGCGTATTCAAGAGTGGTTACACATTTTTACCAGTGGCAGGGCTCCCTTAATAAACTGCAGTGAATAGTCATCTGCCGAAATTGAAAAACACTAAATGTGGCTAAACAAAGATGGCTAAGACAGATTTTAGGAGTCAGTTATAGAGATCGGGTTTAAATCAAGGAAATCCTATGCCGAACTGGGAGTCGACCCTTTAGTAAGATTGTGAGAGAGCGACGCATGAGGTTTGCGGGACATGTTCTCCGACAAAATGAATTACGCATAAGAAGAGTTGCAATGATATCCTAGTTTAACTTGACGCCACTCATTCATTGAGGTCCTCATGGCAGGTGGGAAGAGGCTTCAGACATTACCAGTGACAGATTTTTATGGAAACAGCTTGACGTCAAATGCTCCGAACGGCGCGGTAGGGTCTAAGTCAGTAAGAATAGCACATTAGGTTTTTGAAATAAAACTTTTTAATAGCAGGAAAATGCACTGTAGATACCTCAGAATATGCATTTTGTTGGCTTTCAATACCAGAAATAGTGCTTGGCGGCGGGGCTTTGCCCCGCGCTAGCGCTCCCCAGACCCCATTGCTAGTAATGGCAGGGAATCTACAATTTTATGGAAACAGCTGGACGGCAAATGCGCCAAACGGCGCGGGAGGGTCTAAGTCAGTAAGAATAGCACATTAGGTTTTTGAAATAAAACTTTTTAATAACAGGAAAATGCACTGTAGATACCTCAGAATATGCATTTTGTTGGCTTTCAATATCAGAAATAGTGCTTAGCTCCCAGCGCTCCCCCAGACCCCCTTGCTAGTGTTGGCGGGGAATCTACAATTTTTCCACTAACTCATGGAAGAACCTATTCTAGGGCACAATAAACGTCTTTTTGAAAGAATGAAGGGTCAGAATGCAATAAAGATTATGTACACACACACACACACATAAATACATATAAAAAAAAAAATTCCCGGGGGGGTTGGGGGTGGGAGGGAGAAACACACACACACACACACACCCCGGAAAAAATCCTGGCTACGCCCATGATCACTTTGCCAACACAACATTAAAGTCATTCAATTCTAGACTTAGCACAAACATTTTGAAAAAGCAGCCCTTTCACCTTTTCTTAAATAAACGCTTATAGCAAGTAAAAAAAATATAATTCTAGAGACTCATTTGGTTTTCTGATATTCAAATTGAATACCTTCTAGGTTAAACTTTAAGGGTAGAAACAAAAATGTTTCCTTCATAAAATAGTTATTCCAGCTTACAAGTGTGCAGAAGATTAAGATAAGAAGACAAGTCTTTTTTTTTTCTTTTTTTCAAAAGGTAAAAAGGGGGGTGGGAGGAGGAGAAATTCAACAGTTCACAACAGCCTTGCAGAAAAGCAGCTATGATCAATTGTCGCTTAGAGCTTCTCCTGGTTATACTTAAGTTAGTCTCTTGATACGAAGTTTGAATGGAAATGGTAAGCTTACAAACAAATTGTATTAGGATATGTTTTAGTAGTAGAGCCCATTATTATCCAGCAGTTCAGAATGTTATTCAAAGCAATGGATTACATTTTGTATTTCTCTACATGAAAACAACAATAATCATTCTTAGGATAAAGTATATATGGGAAAACTTGCACACAAGAAACTAATGATATACTGATGTTAAAACAAATCTGAATAATGCTTTATCTAATCCATTTAGACAAGAGCTATGAAAGGGACATAGTCCAAAATTTAAAAAATAATTGTTTACATTTAACTTCTTAAATACAACACAAATTTCTCAAATTAAAAAAGAAATGTTTAAAAAAAAAATCAGTAATTATTTTGTTAATTAATTTTGTGAAAGCCTCTTGATATTGTTTTGATATTTAATGATCTAGCAATTCATATACTCTTCACTATAATCTTGCATGCTTCAAGTTTTCTAGTTAAACCTAAATAATCCTGTACACTAGAGAAATTTACTTAGTAACAATGCAGAGAGAGTCATGGATCACTGAAGGTTTAGTTAGTTAGCTAATTTGTTTGATGTTACACTGTGGCCAAGTGGTTTGTAACCAAGAAGTAATGAAACAGAAAACATACAGACCAACATTGGACTTACTACTTGGTGGTCACCTTGTAACTAGAGCAACATGAAATGATAGGAATACATGAGCAGTCAGTTCAAGAGTTGTTGGGAATATAGGAACTGATGAACATTAGGTGCATTTATACTTTTGTTGGAGCATGCAAAGCAAAGTGCCCTCTTATGTCATCATTCTTTGGGAGAAGTTTTCTGATTTAAGTGCTATTCTTCTGCTGCGATTGAGTACTTAAAGTGGTGTTTGTTGTGTTGAGAGCCCAAATCTGTAACTAGTACATGAGAGTTGTGACTGAAGTAAATACTAAGTGACAAGTGATTTCATTTCAAGATGGTTCATTAGTCAGGGCATTTGCTCTCAGTAAGCTAATATGTTTCTTAGAGCTGTTTCTCATCACTTTTTTAATAATTCATCATTGTGAATACTAATGATTTATGATGTGTAAGAATGTAAAAACAAAAATCAATCCATTTAGATTTTAATGACATATCCAATAGCTTTGACATCATCATAATAATAAGGTGTGTCTTTGAGTTCAAAGATTAATATCCATATTTGAGCCATACGATGAAATTAAAAAGCCAATCTCTGACAAGTGGAAACAAAACACTGACTACATACACACAAAACCAACCAACAAACAAATGTGAGGACAATGAAGTCTAAACATTTTTGTGCACAAACAAAATAGAAAAGTATGTTGGCAAAAAATAATTATGGTGTATTAGTCAACACATTTGTTTGTGTGCAGTCTACAAGGTGGGTACAAGGCATGCCTCAATTTTGTAGTCAATTTTAAAGAGTGACAAAAACTCACTTGTTTCCAAAGATGAGGTCAGCGTCAGGAACACCTTTAGGATGTTGGTACTTCACTTTCCTCTCTCTGTTCACATTAGTGGTAGGGGTTCGGTTAATGCTGGCCATGACCTCTATAGTGTGAAAAAAAAAAATTTATATTGTTACTATACATCACATTAACTCTCAGAATTGGAGTTTTGAACTGGACACCTAAAATCTATTCAATCAAGTCTGAGAAGTACTATACAGATAGGTCAAACATTGTCTGACTTGTGTCTACGTACCTTGATACTCTTCCTCCTCCTGTCTCTCATGGAAGTCTAGAACCATTCTTTTCATCTTCTCTTTTTCTAATCTTTCAGCCTAAAGAAATATTCAACTAGACTTATCTCTCAGTCTAAAGAAATATTCAACTAGACTTATCTTTCAGCCTCAAGAAATACTCAACTAGACTTATCTTTAACCCCCCCAGAAATATTCAACTAGACTTATCTTTCAGCCTAAAGAAATACTCAACTAAACTTATCTTTCAGCCTAAAGAAATATTCCACTAGACTTATCTCTCAGCCTCAAGAAATATTCAACTAGACTTTTCTTTCAGTCTCAAGAAATATTCAACTAGACTTATCTTTCAGCCTAAAGAAATACTCAACTAGACTTATCTCTCAGCCTCAAGAAATATTCAACTAAACTTATCTCTCAGCCTCAAGAAATATTCAACTAGACTTTTCTTTCAGCCTCAAAAAATATTCAACTAGACTTATCTTTCAGCCTCAAGAAATATTCCACTAGACTTATCTCTCAGCCTCAAGAAATATTCAACTAGACTTTTCTTTCAGCCTCAAGAAATATTCAACTAGACTTATCTTTCAGCCTAAAGAAATACTCAACTAAACCTATCTTTCAGCCTAAAGAAATATTCAACTAGACTTATCTTTCAGCCTAAAGAAATATTCAACTAGATTTATCTCCCAAATTAAAGAAATATTCAACTAGATTTATCTCCCAGATTAAAGAAATATTCAACTAGACTTATCTCTCAGCCTCAAGAAATATTCAACTAGACTTTTCTTTCAGTCTAAAGAAATATTCAACTAGACTTATCTTTCAGCCTAAAGAAATATTCAACTAGACTTAACTCCTAGTTAAAGTGTTGTTGCCACCAAGAAAACTCTAAAATTGTGGGTAATTTTAATGTCCTTTTAATTGAGATAGCGCTATAGTAGAACAAATCAACTACAATTTCTAGTCCATAATTCATGCTGTGTTTCAACACTAAATAGGACTACTAAATATAACAAGGACAAAGGAGAACTGTGAAAAACACTTGTTGTAATGTGGCACTAATGTGAATTTCAAAAAGGTATAAGACAGCATTAATAATACATCAGAAAAATTAAGTTCCAAACATACTTATCAGATAAATAAGTAAATCAGAAAATTTGTATCATGCATTTTTATTTCTTATTTGATTAATGTGCCATCACTTTGTTAGTTAATATAAAACAAAACATTTCTAACTGTTAGTGTCCACTATTTTAACTAAAGATTACAAAGATTTATAGTGTCACCTCTTCTCTTTCTTTAAATTTTGTAGCGAATTCTGCAGTCATTGGGATTTCAAAGTCAGTCAACTGTATGGAAAGACACAGAAAAAAAGTTTCAGTTTTAAAGAAAAATTATTTAAAATCTTTCCAGATTGACTTCTACATTATTAAAAGACTAAAACCAAAGACCAAACCTGCTGTTTGTTTCCTTTTCTTGTCATTAAAACAAATTTCAATGCAGATGATCCATCTTTATCTTCCTCTTCTTTCTCCACTGTACCCTGGCCTGTTAATGAAAAGATTCTCTTCTGTAACAATAAGTCTTGAGCAACTCAATAGTTTCAAACGTTTCCATGACATGATCTTAACAGACTTACCAGGTACTATCCCTACAGCCAGTTTCTTTTTACTCTTCAACTGAGTGGGCAAGGCAATATCTAGTTGAGGGACTTTGATAGCTTCTTGTGTTCTGGCCTAAAACAATAATCAAGATGTAGCTCTAGAAAAGTTATAGAAAACTTTATTACAAATAATAGCCACTAAGTAAGGACAGATAATTGTTCAATAATACAGTACCTGTATTGTGTCATTCATCATCTGATCTAAAGCAGCCATAAAATCTTCATCTTCTTTAGACACAACACACTTTGGTTTCACAACTTTCACCTGGTGGGTTCAGTTCAAATAATATTTTAGGAATTTGACTATCAGTTGCATTACTTTACCATTTATTAATAGTGACCAACATATATTTTTTTAAATAATACCCTTAAATTACTTCGAGCTTACAATAGCACTTATGCATACAATTTATTTTTTCAAAATCTAATTACATGATACCTACAGTATTAGCGTTTATTGCCAAGCAATAATAGTTAATTGTTTGTGCCACAAGGTAAATAAAAATAAGTTAACTCAGGAAACAAAATGCAATCCTAGACATTTCTATCTATTCTATAAACATAAGAACAAACTAGTTACCTCCTCATCATTGTCTCCAGTGTGGCACTCATCATCAAATTCATCACTCGAAGAACCGTCATCTTCACCATCCCCTTCACGTTCCTGTGTAAACACAAGCAATCATGCATGACATTGGTTGCTCATGAAACAGTTACATCAAGCATGACATTGGTTGCTCATAAAACAGTTTGACTATTGGATACTTTGATGTTGCAGATAGAGCAAACTTGATGATGATAGAACAATTAGCCATCAACAGAATACAGGGCAAAAGAACACTAAGCATTAATATAAACATAATTGATGCTCCAAAAAGATCTTATGCTTCATGCCTTAAATTGACAATCTGCTACTTCTCCCTAGGGCTTCATGCCTTACATTGACCATCTGCTACATCTCCCTAGGGCTTCATACCTTAATTAACCACCTGCTACATCTCCCTAGGGCTTCATACCTTACATTAACCACCTGCTACATCTCCCTAGGGCTTCATACCTAACATTGACCACCTGCTACATCTCCCTAGGGCTTCATACCTTACATTGACCACCTGCTACATCTCTGATTAGAAGTATACCAAGTACATAACGACAATTTTTTAATTAAATTACTAGATAATGAAACCAAAAGACCACACACAAAAAAAAATGCTAATGGATCAAAGTAAAGGCAGTGAAATATTTCAAAATATTTGTTTTTAAACTTCTACTTCTACAGTGATACTTAATGTAAGCAAGCTATTTAAATATCAAAGATGAGTCAAAAGTTGCTTTTAAGTTGCTGCCCCTACTTACATCTGCATCCACACCACCACTTAAACTGGTTTCACTGTCTTGTGTTCCAGAACCTTCAGTCACTCCACCAGAGAGTGTCAGGTCCTCTTCCATCTCTTCTCCCTCCAATATGGTGGCCAGGCCATCTTCCTCTTCGTCCTCATCTGGCACATCCCCTGCCTCCTCCCCAGTTTCAATGATAGAGAGAACACTGGCTATTAAAGACAAAGTAATGTAACAACATTTTAAGGTAGTAAACTGCTGGGTAACTCTTTCTGAAAGTATCTTATCTTATATAATACAGATGTTACTTCAAAAAGAAGATGAATACGTCCTATGCATCATGCATCTAGTCATGCATGTTAACCAATGACTTAAATTCTGCCAAGGCAATGGTTTTCCTGTCCTTTAGTTAATTGGATGAAAACAAACTTCATACAAATTATGACCTAACATAAAAATGTTAGTAATTCAATTATCACACAAAAGGTTGACTACTAATAGTACCAATAGTTAATAGTTTGGGGGATCAAATGCCTTTATTTCTCCTCCTTCTAAAGCTAAGTCAAGTCTGGACAATAGTTTTTAAAAATTAAAATTTTTTCTATGATTCTCACTTCATTAAGGATTGTAGCTGTATCGTCAACCCCTCTGACACTCACCCTTATGCATGTATATACTGAAACCAGTAAGAAATTCTAAATCAAACAAATTAACATATCTTTGAAACATCACTTGTTCCTTACCTATCTTTGCCTTGTACTCAGCTTCTAACTTTTCACAAGCCTCACAGGCCTCATTGTAGGACTTGCACTGTACCAGCCTCGGCCTGACAATCTCAAGAGTTTCATTCATCAGGTTCTCAATGTCTATAGGGAATGGATGCTCAGCGTCAAACACAGGATGGCTCTTCTTGAACCAGTAGTACCGCTGACAAATAAACAAGAAATACTCATCATTTTTTCTGGGGTAGGATCTTAGTAATACAAGCCTCACAATATAGAGTGGCTTGTCCTAGTTTGTGAAGTGGACAAGTTTCTCTAGCCAAAATGTGTACAAGGATATTGTGTGGGGATGTTACTTAGTTTATGTTTCATATATTGAAGTGGGATGTGTGACTGAGTGGCACAAACTGCTTGGTTACCTATCAAGGGGCTCAAGTTTGACTCAAGCTGAGTTGTGTTAACTGAGTTGTGTTAGCTGGGTTGTGTAAGTTGAGTTGTGTTAGCTGAGCACCCAAAGTCAGCATGAGAACTTCCATATACTCCCTCCCTCCACATGATAATTTGCCAGAACACAATGAGCATGTGTAACACCCTAATTCTATTAGTTTTACTGGATTAGTGTGCTGTAAATACCTCTTCTGGTATTGATGAATGGTTCTAGTCTTATTAATTAAATATCTTGGTACACACACTAAATTTTATGTTGGGCATGTGTACTACTTTATCTACTGAGTTCTAAGACACTATATGTAGATTTATTAACAGACTTCAGAGTTAGCAGACATGATTTTTATTACACAAATACTTCATAACTTAAATTGGCAACTTCAGCCATCACAAATAGCACAAATCATTTCACATAGAATAGACTTATAATCCTTAGAGAATTATCACATACATAGTTCTCAATACTTTTACCTTAAAACACAAGACACGTCTGTCTTCTAACAAATCATGGCGTGGACTATTTGCCCATGTAGTTTCTCTTAATCATCATGTGACCTACAAAAATGGTACCCGTGATTGCCAATGTGAAGTCCCCTATTTCACATGAAACAACATATTTCATGTATCTCGTGATATTCAAACCATAGTGTTACAGCATGCTTATAGCATAAGTAATTTTACAAAATTTAATCTGAGGGACTACTGATCAGATGAAAATACCCTGATAAAAAATATCCTTATCAGGATTTCAGAACAAGACCTTTGAGATCAAAACTTAAAGTCATGTAACTAACTAACATCATCCTTAACATAGATCGTGTAGAGATAGATTAAGAACCAAGTTCTTTTACGTCAGTAAAGTAAATCTTTGTATTCATTCATTTAAACTGGTGTGCTTTCACAGATCAGAATAGAACTCTCCACTATGTGAACTATGTACTAATTCTTGCTCTATTTTGAAACTGACAGGTTTGCATTTCTTACCTGAAAGTAGACAAGGTAACAATCTAACTTCTTTTTACTTGAGCCTTTATCAAAGAACTGACCACATGTTTCTAATATAACACACACAAGCCGGAGACGGAACAGATGTTCTGGTGGGTCCAAAGGACTTATCACTTTTTCTGTCAAAAAAAAAATGAATCTATATCACAAAGTAATAGAACAACAAAATTTTAAATGTAAAGTTTCTACATTTTTATATGTATTTAAGCTTTAAAAAAAGGTCAATCTAGATCTAATTCTAAGTGATTAGGTTCCTACACAGGCAGATCCATACAGCCTTGACAATAGTTAATTATGTTTGTAATAAAGTTTGAGTGAACCACTATAAAAGTTTAGAGCAAAAAAGCCTTTATGGAGTGAGTTAAAACTAGACCCTACATCCTATTTGGTAAGTATTTATTGAGACTTAGGTCCTGCCTACCATCCAGTGACAGCCCAAATGTAATAAGTGAGTATAAGATCTTGAAGATGACAGAAGACTCCACCATTCTGTAGTTGTACAACTCTCCTAAATACTTGACACAGCTGACACGTCTCTGGTTATACTTGGGCTGATTGATCTGATGAGAAGAGAAAGACATGACACATCAGTCATTTAAACAAAACTATGTTAAAACATACATGACACATCAGACATTCACACTACCAAGTTAAAACAGACATGACAAATCAGACACTTGCACTACCAAGTTAAAACAGACATGACACATCAGACACTCACACTACCAAGTTAAAACAGACATGACACATCAGACACTTAAACAAAACCATGTTAAAACAGACACAACACATCAGACACACTACCAAGTTAAAACAGACATGACACATCAGACACTCACACTACCAAGTTAAAACAGACATGACACATCAGACACTTAAACAAAACCATGTTAAAACAGACACAACACATCAGACACACTACCAAGTTAAAACAGACATGACACATCAGACATTTAAATACTACCAGGTTAAAACAGATATGACACATCAGACACTCAAAAAGCTACCAGGTTGAAACACAATAAAACAATCCATCACCATAGTTACAAAAACATTCTTTTGATCATTGAGAAAACAAAACAAATACAAAATGTGTGATGTAATGATTCTAAAGAAGACAATGGTCTCACCTCCATTCCTAGTCGAATGTCCTCTAGAACCCCATCCACTACCTGTATAGCCACATGTTCCTGTAATAACAAGAGCAGTCTTTTACACAAACAAAGTAAGCATTAATTATCCAGCTTGAATAGCATCAAATTAAAACATTATTACATAACTATGAATCAAAATGTTATGTACATGGAAAGGAGCGATGCCAGCCAAGAGGTTTGCAGCACAATGTACTGAGTTGTAGCGAATATTCCAGACACCAGTTAGGCACTTGGTGGCGTAAAATGCTATCTGAAATGGTTAAAAATTGTTCCCAGTCAGTATTTGACAAACCAGAAAAAAAAAAGAGACATTTACAAATAAAAATGTAAAAAAAAAAAACATTTAAGTTTTAGAAACTTTACTCTAAAACAAAACATGGCAAAACATTTCATTTATTCTCTAACTCATCTAGCTAATACTTGAAACAAAACTTTAGAATTATATGACATTTTTTTATATCAACAATAGTAACCCAGAGCTACTCATATTCATAGTGTGTTTAAAAGTGGAGTTACAAATAACATTACAGTAAATATAATCAGAAGGAAAAAAAAAAAGATTTCCAATCACAGAAAACAAAGAAAAACTTTCTGTATGTAAGTTATGACAGACACGTCAGATCTTCATGAAGAGTACAAAAGAACTATCAAAGATTGTGAAGATAATAACAGCTCACCTCAGGATCATCCCATTTGAGCTTTCTCATTTGTCTTAACACCTATACAAAAAAAAAATGGTTGACAAATTAGCAATGCTACTTTCTTTTCCAATGATAATAATAAGAAGTATTTAAGGCCTGTGCCTATAATATAACAGACAAGCCCTCATGAATGAATGACCATAAACAGTAGATACAGTGAAAGTTGTTTTATCTACTTCAAAACTTGTTTATTAACTCTCTGAAACATCGCTATCATCATCAATCCATTCACACCTTCCATCGTCAATACATAGAACTCATTTCTTTAATTTTGATTCTTTCCTAAATGGTTTTAATATTGTTTAATAATTAATCTTTAATATTTGACTTTGTAAAGCTCAGATTTTCTTTCAACATACTTGACAGAAATGATGTGCTTAAAGCGATTTATTTAATTTTTTTTTTGCCATGACATGGGATGATGAGCTGTAATTTCCATTCTATGTGTTTTTCTAATGTTTTCTTTTTTTTTGTGAACTATTAGAAAAATATTACAAATCATTTGTAACATATTTAGATCATAAAAGAGTTCCAAGATTTAGTCAAGGTTTAGATTACTGTAACATGTCCACAGTCTGGAAATTTTCATTTTTTAATTTGCATATAAAAAATGATAATAATTTTTTGTTTATAAAAATTAATATGTTTTATATAAAAAGGGCATGCATTTCTCTTTAGTTCTAGACCTACATGTGATGTAAAATTTTCTGATAAACAAAAACATTACTGAAGTTTAATTAGGACATGGTAGTGCATTATAGATGAGTGAAATGAACAATACTATTTGGATGTGGAGAACTATTAAGCTGTGAAAGAATTAGCTGCTCATAGTAACAAGTCAGGAAAGTGTTTCTGTAGAACAATACTTTTCAATGACATTAAGACAAAGATCTGGTAAAAGTTTGTTTGCACCTTGCAGGCTAATGAAACTTCTATAAAATATTGACCCAGAAAAGCAGCTTAAAAAAAAAAGTCTTGTTTTATTGTCCCTTCTACTTGGTTATTTCCCTTTAACAATTGTAATCCTGTGCATGATTAGTCTATGTACATGCAGGGGGATGTTTTGAAAAGGAAAAAGTACCAAAAGATAAATACTTTTAAAATATTGTAGCTGTAAAAAAATACATCTTAACCTTTTCAACTGTAACTTTTGACAGATCCTTATACAAAAGTTTTCTAATGTATTCATGCATGGGTGGTCTCTCCTTGCGCACAACAGCTGCAGCTTCAGGAGGATTGCTGTAGTAGTAAGCATTTTCAATCATTGACTCATACCTAGACTCCAGCTTCATTGCAGACTTCTTTCTCATCATCACTTCCTAGCCAATCAGAAATGGATAACTAAATAATCATATTACTCACTGCAAAGCAATATGGGTTACTTACAAACTTACAATGTAAATGATTGGCACATAACAAACATTCTCTTTTTTTTTGTAATTTTAAAACCAACTTCGATTTCTTTAATTTAGTTTAAATCCAAGAAAGATATGCTTAAAGTTTGAAGACCCAGCTGTGACCTAAATATTTCATCACAGCTCAAACAGAAGTAGCTCAGGTCAAATTATGTTCAGTATTTTTTATTTATTCTTAAATCTGAATTAAAAATGAATATGATAGTACTCACAAGGTATATCTTTGTGCGGTAATGTGAGTCTGGAGACCTATAAAGAAACCTCCCACAAGTCTCTAGAAGAGCACAAGTCATTTCAATATTGTGGTGACTAAAGTCAAACATCAACATCTGGAGATAAAACAATTAAAAAAAAAAAGAAAGTAAAATCTATACAAATGAGATATTTAAAAATGTATCAGAAGCACTGAACACTAAATATTTAGGAGCTGCCAAATGTTAATCATTCTGAATTTTTTTTTCATTAATATAATTAAAACTTATGAATTAGCATTCTATTATTCTATTTATAAATAATCTTAAATAAAAATCAGTTTCTTGAAATATTAATATCTCTTAAAAATAGAAATTAACCAACTTAAAACAGAATTAAAAACCTAAGTAAATTTTCAATTTATTAATGTTTTTCAAGTAGACTATGTGAGTTCCAGTGGCTTCACGTATTGATTTTGAGAGAAAAGTGTAGCACTACTAAAAGAAAAAAGTCAGTAGAGTACAGAGATCTCTGATGTACATAAGGAGTGATCAGTTTCAAAAGGCTCAATGACATTTCATTATTGTATGTACTGTTGACAAAGTATTGACACCTTCTAGCACTAACAGGAAAAGAATTGATAGAGTGTATGCAAGATAGTAGCCACAGAATTGCACCTTGACTTGTATGGATTGCTTGGTGTAATGCTCTTCTGATTTGCAGTAGCTTAGCAACAGACATCAGTACAAGTTATGAACTTTCCATATGAGTATGTTTCTCACTCAAGTTTACCTGACTTCCTTATCACTGAGCAAGCCATTATCTCATAAATGTATTTCAAAAGGGATAAAAACAAACGTCCTGCAAGGCTATTTTCTACGTCTAATACATATGCTCACCAAAAAAAGATATTTTCATGGTACACAATTACAATAATGAATATGTATTTGTTTAGAATGAGCAAACATCTGTTTACCTTCAAACATTGAAGAGCTTCTATTTTTGGACACACTTTAAATTTTACAAGCTCTCCTGGTTTAAAAAAATATATTTATAAATGTATCAAGAATCATATATAATATTCTATATTAACTAACTTGGTTAATTAGCTTGTCTTGGCCTCTGCTACAATGATACACTTGCCATTAATAAATAGCATAAGATGATCTAGTAAACAACAGTAGCAGTAGCAGTGGACAATTTTAAACAAAAATGTATGTTGTAAAGTTCAGGCTTACTGTCCCTGAGTCATCTATTGAATCTTCCATGGAATGCCAAACACAGTTAGTCGTATGATAATTTTTTATAGTTGATGCTAATTCTTTAAATAGTAAATGTAAGTAAATCAATTGAAGGTATTTACAAGTTTCTAATAGACTAATTTAAAACTAGAGCCAGTTTTCAATGACATCAGCAATAAACAAATATCAGATTCTGTAATTGGGATAATACATGATGACAATAAATAAATACCTACTATTCACTTCAACCCTGGAGTGACTATACATCTAGAAAATGACAAAAAACATAGTGATACTAACCTATGAAACGTACTATTTTCAGTTTAGATTCTATGTTGATTTGATCCTTTTTCCTAACCTATAAAAATATGAATCAATAAGATGAGAGAAAGAAAAGACAAGAGTCATTTCCCATGTTATAAATAATTGGACACCATTGGGATTTAATATCATGTCTTTATTTCTATGTTTGTTATTTTTTGTGTGAATGAAATAGTGGTATTAGTAACAGTAAATTCTCAAATTTGAATATTACTGGCGTAAATTCTCTTCATTTCACCAACCAGAGAAACTGGATGCCAAATTTTTATCTGCAAATGTATGATTTCTATTTTAATGACCACCAAAAGCACAAACCAAGAGGGTAGGCTTAGTTATTTTTAGACTACTAAAGCATTTGCTAAGCAGCATTATTAAATGAATTTCTGTTTCTTCTTATTTTCGACAGGTGCAGGAATAGAAGCATTCTATTCTTAATGATCCCTGACTAAAAAGTGCCTTTTTTTTCTACATAACTACTAAGTTAAATCATTACCAAAAATGAAACATTAAAATGAAACCAATTATTCTGGCATGTCCTCAAAGTACAAATATATTCTAAGAAACATCATATATAAGTAAGACTTCCTCCTAAATATTGCTTTGTAAATAAAAGACTCACATGCCATTTGAAGTCAGACTTTAACGCTTGGACTAGATCTGAAGCTAATTCTGGCATACATGGCTCCAGTATGGCAACAAGACGGGAGTAGAAAGGAAGCAAGTCATATCTAGAATGTAATAAGTGAACCAGTTCAAATAGTGATCTAAACAAAATGCATTATTTAAAATAGTAGAGAAAAAAAGATGGTTTAAAACAAAAAACAACTTGGAAAATACAGTTGGATATTTACCTGGTCCTATGCACTGACAGCAAAGCCTTGACCAATTTCTTTCTATTTGACTTGGTGTTGAAGTTCATACAAAACTCAGTTGCAGCCTACACAGAATACAAGTCATCTATACAATTCTTTTTTTAAAGTAGAGCTTAGAATGTATCTTATAAAAATGTTTGATAAAATTAAGATATAAAATAGAAACATCAATGATATCATGGACTGAACTGGCACACAAAAGGACTGAATAGATATGAGTAAGCCAGCATTGGTAACCTAATAAACAAACAAATTACTAAAGATGAATTATTACTAGATGATGCAGACAGACATGACATTACTAGAACTTACATTATCAATCATATCTCTGTTGACAGAATTTGGAAGAGATCCTAGGAAAGACTCAAATTGAACTTTCATCAATGTGCCAGTCTCAGTGTCATCTTCTGTGAGATACAACAACAGCTTCTATTACAATGGAGGCACAGTGGCTGAGCGGTCAAATGCTTGGCTTCCTAACTAGGTGTCCCGGGTTTGAATCCTAGTGATGACTGGGATTTTAATTTTGGGATCTTTGAGCGCCTCTGAGTCCACCCAGCTCTAATGGGTACCTGACACTAGTTAGGGAAAAGTAAAGGCAGATGTTCGTTGTGCTGGCCACATGAGACCCTAGTTAACCGTGGGCCACAGAAACAGATGACTTTTACAACATCTGCCCAATAGATCGCAAGGTCTGAAAGGGGAAATTTCTATTACAACAAGCATAGAGACAATGGAGTTAAGAAGTTGCAAGTGAGAGAGTGTGGACTAGTGGGGACAAAGTTACTAGAGAGCCAAAGGGAATGTCTATTCCTTTGTACAGTGAACAAAAAAAAAAGAAAAAGCATTTTATTATAAGAAATTAGATCTATCTATATCTAGAGCTAGAACTGATAAACCAAATCATTGTGTAAAATAAGTAGATATAAGTGTATTAGAAAGGAGGTGTTGGTGTTTATGTATATGGATCCTTTAGGGTATAGAAAGCTACAATGAACAGGACAAGAAGTTGAATGTTAAGGGGCCATTATAAGTAAGGGCTGAACCTAAAGCCTAGATCAGGCCAACCAAAGATTGTGTCTGTCTAAGGGAAGTAAGCCAAATGTCATGGAACTATTAAGTCAAAACAATGTTGATGTGTGTGTGTTTAGGTGCTTTTGTGGGGGTTAGGGTTTTCCATTTCAACTGTTGGATCTGTGAATAAGAGAACTTTGAAGGATGAAAAGAAAAAGAATATGACTATTTAGAGCTACAACTGTAACAACTAATTTGCCAAAGAAGTGTGAGTATGTGTACAGTGGCTTAATTGTAGAAAAAAAAAAGGAAAAAGGGGTGTAAGATAAAAAGAAATTGTTTTAATCTTATCTTTATAAGCTGAAACAAATGGGCTGAAGAGTTTGAATGGGTGGAAGTAGCAGACAGGCAGCAGAGGCACAATCAAAGTATTTATTCTATAGGGCTTCAAAGGATGGGTAAAAAAAATGTGTGAAAGGAGGGGGGCGGGGGGGGGGGGGGGAGAGGATCTCCACTGTATAAAGGGTTTCAAAGTGCACAACAAAAGATTTTCCTCCTAAAAGGCTAGTATAATTTAAGTGTAATAGAACTGTATAGCTTGGGATGGTGGGCATCATATTGCAGGCCATTCCATTAAAGGATGTCATAGATATTAAAGCATTATTACTGTCTATTATCTTGTACAGCAAGAACATGTCAATAAAATCAATTAAATGTTGACCTTCTGGCTCTGGTATGGTGAACCTTTCCTCTTCCACTTCCTTGTCAGCCTCTTGCCTTTCAGCTTCTTTCATTGTCTCTTCTATCTGTTCAGTTTCTAATTCTTTTTCAATGTCATCAACAGCAAACTGGTCCATTTCTATAATACAATAGTGATTTTGTGAAATACAAATATCTTCAATAAATTGTTAGCAACTGTTTACAAACTAGCAAACAAAACTTAATACTTTTTGTCTTTGTGTAACCAAACGTGGCTTTCAACTTTTGTATTTCATGTTATCTTAACATTAATCAATATTTCAAAGTCAATGTTCTCACCTTCTTCTAAACCAGTGTCAGCATTTTTGAGAACATCTTTGGTCAAACTGTTCTCACTGTCCTTGTACAGGATCTGTAATCATAGAGACACACACATATTCATTTGTAAGGTATCTATAATCATAGAGACACACACATATACATTTGTGAGGTATCTGTAATCATAGAGACACACATATACATTTGTAAGGTATCTGTAATGATAGAGACACACACATATACATGTGTAAGGTATCTGTAATCATAAAGACACACACATATCCATTTGTAAGGTATTTTTAATCATAGACATACACACATATACAGTTTGTAGGGAGTGGGTGTAGGATGTTTCTGCACCCAATCTTGGGGTTTGGAGGGAACCTATTGACTTCAGTACCTGAGTCCCTAACACACTATACATGCACCACCCACCAATACTGCTCATAATCTAATGGTATATTTTATAGAGGTTCTCCAAAAAGTGTATTCCTATGCCATTTGCATATTATATATTAAATATTCCTGCTTTTTTACACCATGGAGAGCACACAACCCTTTGTAAATACAGTCATTGTTTTTTATAGACACATATTGAAAAATTATGAAGTAAAATGGACTCAAAGGCATCTAAGATACCAAAACAGAGGATGAATATTTTAGTATTTTATGTTTTATGATTTGTAAAAATTTTCTTGTAATGCCTTCTTTAACTTGTAATTGGTAATTAAGGTATAAAATCTACATGTATATATGATGGATTTATCTGAATATCTTACTTTTGTTCCTAGATTTAAGCAAATAGGGATGTCTAAGTTGAAAATGTAAAAAAAAAAAAGTGGACTCAACATTGTTCTTTGTAGAATTGACTCAGTTTACAAAATTATTGGTGTTAAGACCAGTCAGTATATCCCAATACAGATTATATGTAATTATTAGCATTATTTTAATACATACTTCAAATTATATAATAAGCACTCAGAATGATAGGTATGGTTGCTGTTTTTAATCCTTAGACAATTGATTGGAAAATATTTATTTCACAACTTAATTATGAAATAGATCTAAAATAAACTATTAAAACTAAATTATTGTAGACTTGAATTTTGTAACTAAATTAGACTATTTCAACTTTGTGACTATGCTAACACTTTTGTTTCTGGCACTCTTCAATTCTATGCTGCTGTTTAAGCACTCACACTGGGTATAAAAGCTCTGAGATCTGGTAAGGTTTCATAAAATGATCTTGTGTCTTCATCTTCAAATAGTGTCTTATCTCCATCATATTGGAACTACAAGAAATTTAAAACAAAGATCATTCAATGCTTTATACTTTGTAAACAAGAACATAATAATAAAACAATGTAATAGAAAATTTGTTTTAAAAACTCCAACCTCTAAATCTTTCATAGGATTGAAAATATCCAAAACACCATTGCCATCATCTGTATAATCTGAGCTCAAGATAGAAAGAATAGAGTGCAAATATTAAGGAGAGCTTGTGTAATGGGGGGTGGGGGAAGAAGAAAAAAAAAAAGATCAAAACACTTTGCCTACCCTCTGGGGGAAATTCTGGAAAGTCTTCATCCAGGAGATCCTAAGAAAAAATGTTTATATATTAATGACAAATGAATTATTTTAATTTTATTTGAAATATGAGACTTTAAATCACACACAAAAAGCGAAACAATAAAGAAAACTCTTTTTTTTAAAGAAAGCTTATCTTAGGGAAAGGACCACTAATTACTGCCATTTATCTAAAGATTGAAGGATTCATCCCCCTTTCTGCTTTATAAAACAAAATTAATTAATTACCACTAATTAATGAACTAATTCTTTATTTTTTTGGATTGATTCTTTATTGTCATGGACAATGAATATTTATGGAAACTTTCAACTTGATCAGAGAATGAGAAGTGTGAAAAATATGAGACAAAATGTATTAAGGAGAATAAATCAATGTATACATCCACATCTCTCATTAAGAAGCATTATTCCCCTTGTTTAGATATCAAACAAAATAATGAAATAAAAACAAATAATTAACTAAATTGTTAATTTTTTGATTGATTATGTTTTGTCAGGTACAATGAATAATTCTTCAAAGTTTCAACTTGATTCAAGAATGGGAAGTGGGAGAAAAAACATGTTCAAAATTTGTACCAGACAGCAGAGTGATTTAATGTAAGCTTTGTAAAAAAAACTATTTACTCACAGCAAGAACAGCAGCACTGGCAGAAAGTTTTTGAAAAGAAGCAAAGGCAGTTTCATAAGCTTCCTTTTTTTCAGATGAAATTTCACCTTTTGACTGATAAAAAAGAGAAACAAAAAGTACTGTAAATAAAACAACTGATATATAAAATAATATAATTCATAAGTGATTTTTATTTGAGATTATTACCTACAAGCAAAACTATTGTTTGAACCCATTTAATAAAATTTAACCTAAAAAGGCAGCTACATAAGTTTAATGAAAACTTTGCAGTGGCCAGTGGTTGGGATAAAAATATTATAATAATTTTTAAGACTGAATGGTAATAAAAATAATATGAAACTAACCTGCATGATTTTTCTATTGATTCTTTCCATAGATTTCAGCTCTTTATGAGCAGAGGTCACATGTTTAACTAAGGATGTATAGTAATCTTTAAGTAAGTTTCGACAACCCTTTTGTCTGTCCGGTGGCAGAAGCTAGATAAAGTAGAAATTTAGAAGTGTTTAGAGTAAATAATAAAATAGTTTCCGTTCTGAAATTAAAACTTAGAAACTAAAAACATTTTTTTATTGAGATATGCAGAAAATGTTTTAAATATTTAATGCTTTTTTTTATAATTAAAAAAATAATTAATTGAACTGACAATTAGAGAAACAGTCAACTACATGTCTCTCAGTGATGAAACAGCATCAGGAGAACATTTTTTTATTGAGATATACAGAAAATGTTTTAAATATTTAATGCTTTTTTTATAATTAAAAAAATAATGAATCGAATTGACAATTAGAGAAACAGTTCACTGCATGTCTCTCAATAATTTAGCATCTGGGGAATGGTTAGTGCCATACAAGTCAAAAATTGGCTTGAATGTAGGAATGCCAGCAAATCTGCAGACTCATAGAGTAACACCACCGTATACAAGGCAAGAAAAAATAGATTGATGTAAGTCACAAGACTAGAATAAGTAAGTCTCATGTTTTGTTGGGCGCCAAATCAAGCAAACGAATCTGCTGTAGACATCTTCCAAGGAGCCTCCTCTGTTGAAGATTTATGCACTTTGTTCCACAGTTTCAACAAATAAAGAACAGGTTTAATAGTTTGACCAAGGAAATTGTTATAATTTTATCAAACAAAGTTTTAAAAGCAAAACATATGGACCGAAAAGATAGCCTCAATGTTTCAATGTGAAAGTCAATCTTTATGAATATGACTTTAGAAGTATTTTTTATATAAAAACTATTTATTCAAGCAGTAAGCATTTAACAGCATTAGTTTTGTTTTAGGAGAAATTTTATAACATTTATTATTGAAAAATTTGATTTGTAGGAACGAGTTTTTCTTAAAAGCTGATAAATCAAAATTGATTGTAATTTATTCACAACAATGTCAAAACATGCTCCCAATTTAAATATTTCTTTGCTGACGACTTGCTAATGTTAATAAAAGTTCAAGTAGTAGGGAAATGAGCCTAAAAGGTTATACCAGATATGTCATATCTAAATGAGCATAAAAGGTTATACCAGATATGTCATATCTAAATGAGCATAAAAGGTTATACCAGATATGTCATATCTAAATGAGCATAAAAGGTTATACCAGATATGTCATATCTAAATGAGCATAAAAGGTTATACCAGATATGTCATATCTAAATGAGCATAAAAGGTTATACCAGATATGTCATATCTAAATGATCTTAAAATGTATTCATTTTATATTTTTTACAACAAAAAAAAAATCATTTTATGAAGTTCAAAAAAAGAGTTAAAAGTTTCATATGAGAAATGTATACAGTAGTATCAACACATTTGTTGCCTACAGTATCAAGTAATTACCTACAGTATCAAGTAATTACCTACAGTATCAAATGATTACCTATAGCATGAACACAAAGACACAATAATTACCTGACTCTTAGAGATCTCCAGATTGTATTTTTCGGACAACAGCCTTAAAAAAAAAAATAGTTAAAAATGTCTGAGGTCATTAATTGTTAGTGCATGACTAAAGAAAGAAGCATTGCAACAGGGAAGGTTGAGATACATGTGAGGGTGAAAGCAAACATTTTTATTTTCCAGACTTTTTTTTTACAAAAAAGTTAATGTCATGATTATTTCTATTCCTATTAGTGAAAGTTATCACTTACAAGAATGCCATGAGTTCAAGTCTTGGTAGAGAGAGAGTGAGTTTTTACTTGGCATTAAAGGCTTGGACTAAAGTCTTTTAAGTTTACTGCTTAAATTGGAGCTGTTATGACAGCCACACTAAACTCCCATTAACTGGTGACTACAGAAATGGGCGAATGCAACTTTTTAATTGTGTAGCTATTTTATTTGAAACTCTACAGTTTCTATACATGACATACTAGTCAGAAATACCTGCAAAATCTAAAAATTCAAAACCTTCTGTCATAATCACAGTGTTTACAAATATACTTAAGATTGTTAGGCAGTTTCTATTACCTATACTTCCTAGGCACAATGCCTGTGTAGTCATCCCCACAGTGTTTACAAAAACTAGTAATGATAGGTAGGTAATTGTGTTCTTCTCTGTCTGTGTTCACCAAAATGGACAACTGATTAGCTAAAATGGGAAGTCCTTCTTTAGCTGTGAAGATGCCATGAGCAATGAGCTCACCTAAAAACCTTAAGTCAACTCGATATTTACTTGCATTGCTAATCTGATGAATGGAAGAAAGAATCTGTTTTCATAGCAATAGAAACATTTATATGTTTTACAGTCATGTATAAAAAGTATAAAGAAGTGAAAATCATTATGGTTAATTTGGGTTAATCACATTGCATTTTTCATATTCAGGAAATTTGAATCTGTTATGACTATCATAACTACTGACTAAAAATAGCTCATTACAAGAATTAAATATTACAATGAAATATTTTTTATATGTACATGAAAATTATTTTTTTTTAATGTCAATCCAAAAAACTTACTTTTTCATCTTTCTTAGAGAGTAAACATTTATTGAAAACTTCTATCAATGAATGGCTAAAATCTGCATATCTTTTATGAAGGAGACCACAAATGTGAATGGCACAAGGGACATCAGTCATTTTCATTTTTGCATCTATGATAGCTCCTGCCTGATAATAAAATTTACAATATAAATATCAAAAGTAGAAAATAAAAAATTAAAAGGATAGTTCAATGTATTAATTCCTATGTAATACACTCAAACACAACAAACCATCAACCCCTCCAAAAAAAAAAAAAATACTTATGTTAAAAAAGTGATTTTCTTTTTTCTTTTCTGTCATTCACAAACAAAACACAATTGATGGTCAAGAGAGAAGGGTAGTAGAAAATCACCAAAAGTAATAGTAAGGTAACAGAAAAGTTTATTGTAGTTAAGTGAACAGTTGGATCATAATGAAAACCTACCCAAGATTGGGTGGCATGAGGTGGCAAGAAAACTGATTCTTTGTTTCCAGTCTTTTTCTGTCCTCACAACACACACAGTTATTCTTGGTGAGAACAAAAAAAAAAAGAATATGAAATAGACTTACCACTTCCTCAATGTATTTAGTTAGGTTCAATCCAAGAAACTCTTTACTAAGACTGTCTTTCTGTGACTCTGTAAGGTTTCTCTACATGCAACAAAAATGTATTGATTAAAAATCGCTTGTAAAGGATTAAGAAGAATGAAACACAGACTAGAAATCAGCAGGGTAGATATAGAGGAGTGAAGTAAAACCAGACTAGAAATCAGCAGGGTAGATATAGAGGAGAAAGGTAAAGAAAAAAACAAACATTTGTCCCAACAGAAAAGACTGGTAGTACAATTTCATGTTCAAGTTTTATCATAATTAATTAAGATTCAATTAGAGGGTTGTGTCAAATAAATATGTTAATTCACACTCTAATTTAATCTAGTTGGTTCAACCTACAAGTTTTCTGATAAAAGCTGTATTTTTCCTTAGGCTTGAGTCCAACTTGGTGAAAAATGATTCATCAGGACGGTTGTCTGAGAGAGAAACAAAAATCTATATGTAGATGCATCTACACAAAAAAAGAGCATTATGTTCCTATATGACCTTTACTCTTGGAATTCTAATTTCAGTATGTGTACACATGAATATAAGGTTCTGATAAAAATAAAAATTGCAGGATTTTCAAAGATATTTGGATATTACCAAAACAAACTCATTTAATTTTAAAGGTTTACCAGCAGCTGCTAGGTTTATATTTCTTGCATCAGATTTGGTATTATTTCTGTCATTCATTTCTGTAATGTAGTCTTTTAAAGTTTGCTGACAACATTAAAAAAAAAACATATTATGGCTATAATTTTTAGAAGTTGTCATTTCTTTTTAATGTATATAAAATTTCAAAGTATGTGGATAATAAAATGATTATATATAAGCCAACTAGCTGACTAAACAGTATTCAGTTATTTAGTTATCAATGATTTTGTAATGCCCATGTTCTGTGGTGACTCTATGGTTGCGCACCAGCGCACGAGGATGGACTAAATGAACGGGAAGAGAGGAAGAGGAAGTGCGAGAAGATTGGAACGGCTCTTGTTTTTGGTGATCTATGTTGATTAAACTTTGTATTGTCTTTGTTCCCATACCTCGTTGAGTTGCCTCCTATAAATGTTCCAATCTTCTCGCACTTCCTCTTCTCTCCGTTCATTTAGTCCATCCTCGTGCGCTGGTGCGCAACCATAGAGTCACCACAGAACATGGGCATTACAATATTTTAAAAAATCAACATTAATTTTTTTTGTATAGCACTTTACCAGAATAGTTAAAACTACAATGAGATTTTAAAAAAGCATGATTTTGACCAACTCTGTAAAGCTAGATGAAATTATCCTGGCAACCATAGCTACAATAATTGCTTGAAAAAATAAAAAAAAATTTAAAAATACCAGTTCTTCAGCTTTTAGTCTTTCTGCTGCTTCCTCTGCTTTTCTCTAAAAAAAAAATTATTAAAATTTTATACAATAAAGTGCATACAATTTTCAAAACAAAATTGTTACCAGTATGTATTCAGAAACAAATAATCCTGTTGTTAGTTATACCTTTTCTTCTTCTTCATTCTTTAGCCTTTCTTCTTCTTTTTTCTGTTTTTCTTCCTCAAGCTGTATAATTTCTTCTTCTGTTAGAGTCCGGTCTTCTTCTTTAGGAGTTTCCAGTTCATTTCTTTTAAGATCAGTTTTAGCTGGAAGGCGCTTTTCTTCAATTTTTGTAAGCGGAGACTTGATGTCTCTTTAGTTTAATGAAAAATTATACAATTGAAATAGCTTTTGAACATTTTGTTCTGCATTGTTAAACAACAATATCTACCAAAGGGTTTCTAATTATTTAATATACCTTCTATCTTTGTCTCTGTTGACATATTTATAATCACCACTTGATCTATCTTTTCTATCACTTCTATAGTCCCTCTGGTCTTGTTTTGGTCTATCACTTCTGCCACCTCTTGTTCTTCCACTGTCATGGCTTCCTCTGTATCTTTGTTGATTATATCTATCAGTGATTTTAATGAAACACTTTTTTAAAATAAATAAATTCAAAATAATTTACTTTCATTTTAAAGAGAAATGTATAATTTGATAAAAAGGTATTTGCCTTAAAATTATTGTGGCATTACTAAATCAATTTAGTGTAATTAGTACCTGTCCTTGCCATAGTCAGATCCATCCACATCGTTCTTATGTTTGTCTTCTTTTTTGCGTCGAGAGTCTGCTTGTGTTTTTTCCATTTTAAAATTATGCAAATTTATTTAACAATTTTCATCTATGCATATGATAGACATTTTGTATATACTTTGGGTGCATTAAGTTGTGTAATCACTTTGCATGTTAAATCTGTAGCAAGAAAAGAAAGAAAAAATAGAATACTACTCATATAGTTCTCATTGCCAGAGGACTAAGAAAGATTAAGACTATGAAATTCAGTAATACAAAGAATCAATTAAATTTAATAAATTAATAGTATTTATATAGTTCGTCCATCGTGGTTTGATGATGACCACTTTGTCATCAAGGGGGCTGAGGGCTTTGCACTGGGGTTTTATGCCTCCTCATGTGGCTGGTGAGACCTATGTGAGCCCGGAATGTTCACCGCACACTGGGCAGGTTATTCCAGCTGGAGCTAGTGTCGTTTGTCTTGCTTTTCTTTTCATATTTAAGTGCATATGTAAATTAACAAATAAATAAATAAATATATATATATATATATATATATATATATATATATATATATATATATATAGAGAGAGAGAGAGAGAGAGAGAGAGAGAGGTGAAATACCCCCGACTCGCTGATTCAATCAGTTATCCTCAACTCTTTAAAATCACCTGATGGGCATTCATTAAATTTTTTACACAGGTTCATCTCACCTCTTAGGCATTCATTACAAAACTTTTTTGTTACATTTGCAATCTAATAGCAGAAATTTAGAGAAAACCGTTAGCTTTCTATGACCTTTTTAATAATGTTTCTGTAAGTCCCAAAAGAGTGTTAACATTCAGGGCTTTACCTTAGAAGTACACAAATAAACAAAGAAGAGTTACAGCCCAAATAAACAATATATCAATAATCTTTCAACCTTGCGGCAAACTATCAGGGATACTGGAGCTACAATTCACTGGCTCATATTGAAATTTTGAAAGAATTGGTTAAGAGGCATTTGGAATAGTCTAAAGAACACAAATATTTTGTGAAAAATCAGGGAATAAGTCAACATGTAGCCAGTGGATAAAACTAGAATGTACTGTAGATCTAGATTATATTGTAAATTCTAGTTCTAAAAAAAATCATTTAGATTTTAGCATTAAAATTTATAGTATTTTCTTTATAATCATATCAACAATAGAAAGATGATGTACTAAATAAAATAATGTCCTCTAACTACCCTTCTTTCTGCTTCTGTTGTGTAATGCATCTGCAATCCGTGACCCTTCCTTTATATTATGCTCTCTTTCCATGTGAATCTATCCAGTGCCACCTCTTCCCAGCTGCTAGAGTCGATTTTGAAGAGCTTCATGTCGCGTTTGCATACATCCGTATAACGTAAAAGTGGGCAACCAGCGGCTCTCCTGCCTTCTATTAGATCGCCATACAGAATGTCCTGTGGAAGTCGACCTACTGGCATTGTACAAAAGTGGCCAAGCCAGCCAAGGCGTCTGCTGCTGATAACAGAGCGGATGGGGGGAGCGGATGACTAAATGACTTGCACTGAAAACTTTGATTAAAGTGAGGAGGATTTGCGCAACACGTCTATGCCACTCTCTCGCCCTAAAGCCCATGTTTTTCCAGAAGCAAGGTTTGGTCAAGACCTCCAGGGACAAGTTTGGGTGCACTGGATTATATAAGATATTATTATATTTATTATATGGTACCCCGACAAAATAGTGTGAATAAAATAGCGCAGAAAAAATATATTTCAGTCATTTTGAAAGAAATACTTTAGATATCGTAAAATATGAATAGAATGTTATCATTTTTTTTTCATTCTTTTTGCAGGAAACACTTTAGATATCTTTAAAACATAAATATGCAAACAGAAAGCAAAAATTATAATAAGCTAAAATGTTTCCATGACGTTGGCTACTTCAAAGGTTCTCTATAAAGTGAGAGGTTCTGGGGTAGGTATTCAGTCAGAACAATTAGTCATAGAAGCAGAGATAATATTATGTCGAAATATACTGTATAAACTATGACACTATTATGATAAAACACTGTAAGACACACATCATTATATATCTAACCCTTGAACAGGGTCACCACATTTCAAAATCCTATTTTTAGCACATTATGCATTTTATACATTGGTGAAAAAGAGGAATGATATAAAATTTAAAGTACTCTCGTTCTCTGCAAATATGGGATACTTTCAGATCTATTAATATTGAAAAAGATAGAGATATCAACAAAAATGATGCCCAGGACATTAAATTACTAATAATCTGGTACTTTTATACCCATCATATATAATCCTGCGCTTTTTTGTCTTGCGCTATTTTGTTGGGAAATTTTGCTATATTTTGTCAGCGCTATTTTGTCAGGTCACATTATATCAGTGATGGGAACAGACTTTGAAAACATTTTAGGAAATTTTGTACACCCCCTTTTTTTGCTGAATTTTTTAAAAATATGTAGAATTCTACTCTATTATTATTATTATTGGCCTCCTTCAGTCATAGAATGACAAAGGTTTATCTCAGAGCACACTTCCTCATGTGGCTGTGGAGCCCTATTTTGGAGAGACACTCCCGTCCACAGATAGCGCAGATGAAGGTGGCTTTTACTTCGGTGGTAGAGGAGCTGGCCGTTTTTCGGATTGTATGTTTTTCTTCCTGAGCTGAGACCCATGTACTTTCACTGTCCATAGCTTTCTTGGTCACTGTCTCTCTCCATCTGTTGCGGTCTAGAGCTATGTCTTCCCAATTGTCAGTATTGATGTTCACTGATTTGAGGTCACGTTTTATTACATCTATGTAACGGAGGTGGGGACGACCAGTTTTTCTTGTGCCAGAGGATGACTTTTGGGATGCGCTTGACCTCCATCCGGCGAACATGTCCAAGCCAGCGCAAATGGTGTTGTCTGGGGGCATCTCACTCTAGTCCTAGACTCTAGATCTAAATTAACTAAATTTTAAATTATCTCTAGGTCTAGATTTACTAAAACTTTTACTAGACAAGAGTGACAGTCTAGTCTAAGACCTAAGACTAGACCTATGATGCCTATGCCTATGATATAATTATTATAATCAAAATATAATCATATTTAATATATATTTAATATATATATATATATCTAGTAGTATCTAGATATTAGATTCTATATCTATCTAGATTATTCTAGATAAAAAGATATTTATTAGAACTATCAGACATCATCAGTATTAGGACATTTTATTAGGTATTGATAAATTTAAATTGAAACTCACTAATAAGAGAAAACAAGAAGTAGGTAGATCTACTTCTCTACTATCTAGTATTTGATAATTTGAAGTAGTCATTAGACGACATTAGTTACATTCATTATCATTAGTCATTTACTCATTAGTTACAAGTTTATAAAAACTATTTATAGAAATTACTAAATTTAAATTAGTATTAGATCTAGTAGATCTACAAAATAGTAGTACAAACCAAGTACTGACTCAACTGAGTAGTCAAGTGACAAGTAAGTAAAGTACTCAAGTCAAGACTCGGTTGAAGTAGCCGCGTAGTAGAGGTCTAGAGAAGATAATTTCTGCATTAGGGGTAGATCTAGATTGTTCTAGGTCTAGACAGATCAAAGATCTATAGATTTAGATGATCTATATCTAGACTCTAGTAATTTAAGTAATAAAGATTAAAATAAATAATAATGAGATAGATCTACTGTCAGTATTAAAAGTAACGGAATGAGATTTGGTTAGTAGATCTATTAATAGTTGGTGCTAGTGATTGCCCTTTAATGAAAAAAAAAAAAGATACCAAATAGGACAGTTTGATTTGCACCAAAAGAAGAGAATAAGGCATTAGTCTCATTAGATCTAGATCTAATTCATTAATAACATTCTTCATTATTAAGAAAATACGCTAATAGATCTACATCTAGATTTTAATTAAAATTGTAAATAAAAAAAAACAATTTTCATACAATCTACTTTCGTACTTTTTGTGCGTTTTTTTTTTAATGGCATTAAAAATGATTACTATTGCTAGGATTGTAGGATCATTAAATTTAAGTATAAAAGAAAATATTTTTGAACATAAAACTTTAGATTTAGACTTTATGTCATTATTAACAGTATATCTAAATAAGTGATTGAATACGTTTGATTAATGAGGTATTTTGTGCAATCTACCTTTTCATTTAGGAAGATGTTATGGTTGCTATTTTTTTTAATGCCTGGCACTAAACTGGACATGGTTCTTAGATCTGTGTTTATGTTGTTTGTTATTAAATTTTAAATGTAAGAGCTTGATCTATAATCTAGAAGTACAATCTCTGTCTATGGTATAATCTAGATAATAGATCCAGATCTATATAGATTATTATAGATCTAGAATGTTTGTTATTAATTCTTAATTAATTAAGTTAGATCTATAATCTATAAGAAATATAGAATATAATTCAATATTTATATAGTCATAGATGATCTAATAATCTAATTCTTATTGAAGTTATTCTGTCAATTATAGAGTCTAGTCAATAAAATATTTTTCAAAATTATTGACATTTGTCATTACTCTTACTCTACATTTACAGTATATATCATTACTAACATTGGACTCATTAGTGATACTAACTTCAGTGACTTGTCACTAACTTAGACTTAAATCTAACTCTCTAACTATTTACCTACTATTAATGATAATCATTTTGATTTTTAAAAAGTCTACAGTAGAGTAATGATCTACAGTACACTGACTAGATTTAAAGATCTAGGAGTATTTCTAGACTTCACTACTAGGACTAGACATATTTTGATGCAGACACTTCTAACCCATACAACATCCTAAACACCAAACCAAACCCACCAACCGCTAGCCAGATCCACTCCTGTTAAATCTGCTAAAACTAATAAAACACCATCATTAAATATACCTACTAAAGAAGTAATACCAAAATACCTTAAAACATTAGTAATACATTTTCAAAGCATTAGGCATGATTTGGAACAAAACAGCAGACTTAGAAATTGCAGGAACAGAAACTTGGCTACATCCTGAAATTTATAATGCAGAAATTTTTAATAGTGATTATGAAATTTTAGAAAAGATAGGGTAGATAATCATGGAGGAGTTCTCTTAGCAATACAAAACACTCTTTTAGCAGAAGAAATTACCTTACCTAACTCAAAAATATAGAATCAACATTTTGTAAAATCCACACCACCTCAACATCCCTAATAATAGGCAGTATTTACAGACCACCAAATTCTAGTTTTGAGTACATTGCAAGATCTATGTAATCAGTTAACTACACTTAAAGAAAAAAATAAAATTGCAGTTTTTTGGATTATGGGTGATTTCAACCTACCTGATATAAATTGGAAAACACTAACCATAGATAAACAGCAAAGCCTCAAGGACATAAATGAGCTTTTCATAGGAACTTTACACAACCTAAGGTTAGATCAAATAATTAAAAAACCAACTAGATTAAACAACACATTAGATCTCTTCTTAACCAACAGACCTGGATTAGTAGTAGACTATGATATTATCCCTGGTCTATCAGACCATGATATCATTAAAATACACAGTCATATAAAAGCAGTAGCCAATACAAAACCCAAAAGAAAAATCTTACTCTGGAACAAATGTAACCTAACACAACTACACCAAGCTGCATTAAATTTTCAACATTCTTATTAGAAAAAGACATTAACCAACCAGTCGATGACCTCTAGAATTTCATTAAAAACTATCTTAAAAGCATTATAGAATATCATATACCAACTAAATACACATCAAACAAAATAAATAAATGCTGGTTTAATAATATATTAAAGAAGCTTTGTAAACAGAAGGAAAACCTATATAGAAAATTTAAAGAAACTAAGGCAAAAAGAGTTTATAAAAAGTATATAAAAATTAAACACCTAACCCAAAAAGTAAGCAGAAAGCTGCAGAGTGAATACATAAACAATGTAATAGCTAAAGATAACAATAAAAATCTATGGTCATACATTAGGTCTAAGAAAATTGAAACAACAGGCATAGCACCATTAAAAGGAGAAGATATAATACATAATGATAATGAAACTAAAGCTAACATACTAAACAAATACTTTGCATCAGCATTATCAGCCCCAGGAGACAAAGACATATTACTTAATTTGAACCAAGTAGACAACATAGGAGATATAGTAGTACAAGAAAAGGGATCCAAAAACTATTAGCCAACATCAAACCAAATTTTAAAGCATCTGGACCTGATGGTATTCCAGCTAGATTACTCAAAGAACTAAGCAATGAGCTAGCACCAGTGTTCAAAATACTTTTTCAGGCATCTCTTAACAAGGGCAGAGTACCAAGGGACTGGAAAGAAGCTAATGCCACCCCCCTATTTAAAAAAGGAGAAAAATCTGACCCAGGAAACTACAGACCAGTATCACTTACCAGCATCACATGTAAAATCCTAGAACACATATAATATGTATCAACATCATAAACCACTAAGACAAACATAATGTCCTTACACCATACCAACATGACTTTAAGAAATATAGATCATGTGAAACACAACTAATAGACTAATTGATGATTTTTCAAAAGGTTTAGATAGTGAGCAAATAGATGCTATCTTACTAGATTTTCCAAGCCTTTTGACAAAGTTCACCACCATAGTTTGCTTAAAAAACTAAAATATTTTGGGATTAATGGTCCATTGCAGTGGATTAAAGATTTTCTGATAGGTAGAGAACAAACTGTAATAATAAATGGCTCTAAATCAACACCATTAACAGTAAACTCATGTGTACCACAAGGAACAGTCTTAGGTCCACTACTATATATATATATATATATTTAATTTACATAATGATTTACCAAATTGCATTAGTTCAGGAACAAAAGTCAGATTATTTGCAGATGATTGCATAATATATAGAACAATAAAAACAACACAAGACACAGAAATTTTAAGAATTAGATGAATTACAGAAATGGGAATCAAATTGGAGCATGTCTTTCCACCCAGAAAAATGTCAGTTATTAAGAGTAAAAAAAAAAGTAAAATTAATTCCACTTATCTTATTCATGGTAAACCAGTAACACAGACTAAAAATGCAAAATACCTAGGTGTTATAATAAATGAAAAACTGTCATGGAATTCCCATATTGATGAAACTATAAAAAAATCAAAGCATTGGGGTTTATTAGAAAAAATTTCTATAAATCAAATAAGAACATAAAACTAAAATGTTATTTAACCTTGGTTTGGCCATTAATAGAATATGCATCCTCAGTTTGGGCCCCCTCAACTCAAGAAAACATTAAGAAACTGGAATAGACACTTCTTCTTAAACTGTCAGGTATAGTTGAGCCTTCGGCTCTTGGAACTCTAGGCCAGCAAAATTGAACAAGAGCTCCCTCTCACCGGCCTGTATGAAAACAGTTTACACTGTTTTGTCTGGCGGGTGGGTCAGACTCGTGGCAAGAGGCAGCGTATAGATCTACTAAGACTGTCTAAGTCTCCCACCATTTTTCTTTTCTTTATTAGGCTAACCGTGCGAGACACGCCATTTATTATGTAACGGCCCCTTGAGGAACAGCGCCTGGATTGTGACAAGGTTGTGGGAGCTTTTTTACAACTCCACGCAGTGCAATGAGGATGCTCATTAAAACACTGAACCATAATCTTCAAATACAAAAACAAAATTTAATAAAATACTCAGAAAGACACAAAGATAAAGGCACACTCCTCTTTCCATATGCTAGGACAAATTTGTATAAATGCTCCTTCTTCCCTAGCGCTATTAAAGCATGGAATGGGTTGCCTGTGACCAGTGACTTGGCATAGTTTAGGACATTGGTTAATTAGCATGACTAAATGCATGACACTTAGGATGTAATCATCTTCTTTTTTGAAGCAATGTCTGTATCATCTAAGATACTGTCACACACTTAATAATACTACTAGATCTAGATCTAGAAAGTCTAAGTCTGGTAAATACTAGTACTATCAATATCTAGATCTAGTCATCTAGTCCTGGGCCTAGAGGCTAGAGTAGATATAGACTGAGACCAAGATACTAGAGTTGAGTCAAGTGTCCTTAATATATTTATTAATCTAAAAGAGTCTAATTACAGTATGAGTAGATTGATTCTAGATTTAAGATTCTAAATTTATACTTTTATGTTGTAGATCCATTTAATCTATTTCTGCTTATTAATAGCAAAACACTCTAAATTTGTAAGTATTCTTGACCTTTTTTTTTGTCCTCAGGGATATGGATGAGATGATCAAAAGTAATTTGGACCACTTAAGTGAAAGTGATGAGTCTTCACAGTTTCATTTTGGTCACAGAACAATAGCTCGTCGTCGAGAAAAAATACAGTATACAGTTTACAAATGGTCCAGCTATTCTTACAACTATCTTCCAGAGTAAGTTATCTTTTCAATTGAGATTTGCTAATGATAGTGCCTTTAAATGTCTCTCCACAAGTTTAAGCTACTGGTTTTGGTGTTAACTATATATGTATATGATAGTCTAGTGATGTGTGTCTCATCTGTCTCTGACTTTCATTTTATAGGGGTACTGTGTCAGTTTGCTTAACTATATCCCTCCACTCTTTCTGGTCAGCAGCAGAGATGTGTATATTTTATATATTTACTGCTCTCTTGTGTACACTCCATTGACTCCCCTGTGAATGCAGGAATCAACTACAAGGATGCCACACTTTGTTATCAGTGCATCGACAATAAAGTAAACTGATCACTCCATATGTCCCTCAGAGAGCCCTGTGAATCCATGAGCTCAAGACTTTAGTTGAAGATACTTCTTCCCTCAAATGTTACAATAGCAGATTTTTTTTTAGTATAGTACATGTAACCAAAGGTTTGAAAATCAATCCCCATTGAGCTCAGAAAAATCACATGCTTCAATACATTCAAGAAGAACATTAAGACCTATCTGTTCAAAACATGTTTAGATTATTTTGCCATTTTAACTCTTGTGTTTATGTTTGTCATTTGATCATATCGCCTTGAGCCTACATTTTGTTTGTTAACAGCAATATTTAAATTAAATTATTATTTATAAAAGAAAAACCAATAAAGTAAAATAAAATGCCT